>NW_026698414.1:0-29316 GCF_030435755.1 Ochotona princeps
TGCCGAGCGAGTCTAGATTTAGTTTTTCTTCGGAAACCATAGCGGCAATATGTTACGACCCAGATATTCATGGGTGTCAAGGCTATTCGCAGGGTCTTTGGGCAACAACGGGCTCTTTGACCTCTCTGGTAGAGGCAAAAAGCTTGTGGAGTCTCTGACGGAGACGTCAAGGTTTGTGACCCTCGTTTCTCGGGTCATCGATGGTGAGCGAAATCTCTCGTTCCCTCGTTTCTGTCAGAAAAATACCCAATTCGGCTTGTCCGGGAGCGGAGCATCCGGTAGTAACTCCAAATAAAAACCACCCTACCTGGAAGCACCGCTCCTCTAGTACGAACAGCGAGTCCCCAATACTTGGACAAGCTGTCAGCTTCTACTCAATTACGGAGTGCGATCCTATATGCACTAAACGAGCAACAGGAGAATGAATCACCCCATCAGCTGTATGTGCCCCTCCACCCTCTCAACCGTCAAGGATTTCACGATTCTCCACGTCGCTCACACTATCCAGAACGTTTGCCATAAACACGGCAAGGGGCATTACTAAGCGTCATTGACAGCTCGACTCCGCCCACGTTGTTCAAAAGCATAATTGAAGGCCATAGTCTAGTACATTGGTCTATTCAACAGAGGCATTGCACAGCAAGGTACACTGTCACCTCACGGTTGGAGTGTGAAGAGAACGGGCGGGAGAGCTTCGCGGCGGTCTCGGAGGAGGGCCGTTACCAGTGTGCGCGGAGGACAAGATGCACGTCACTGCGACGATTCTATTTTCTCTACCCATTGGGATCTGTGTGTTTTGTAGTTGCACTGATTTTCTTGCTCGGAGGTATGTCAACGTGCTGGAGCACCACACTACGTCAGTACACATGAATGAAGAGCTGACTGTGAGACGCTGAGCCAGTGCACCTGACAAGACAGACGAATTTCCCTCCAATATCCTTCTGCCCAGCCAGGAACCCGACAGATAGTGAGAACTACGCGGTAATGCCCAGTGCCCTCTTACGTTGGCGCAACCTTTGCTGCACTCAATAGCTCCATGTATACATAGTCCGTGTAGCACGAGCCGCGGCACACCCCGTCAAACACGATACGGTGTACATTTGCTCTCAGACGTGCACCGTTATCCAGCCCTGCCTGCCCTGTATGCGTAAATACACTTCCAGAAGCTCTGGAATCTTCCAGAGTGACGCTGAACCGCAGTCACGAGGTTCGGATCAGTTTGTACACTTCTTTGATTCGGAACAGTTTTCAGCATACTGTTTCCCGGATAGCCCATATGCCGGACTGCGCTAGGACGTCACTGGCAAGGATAGTAGTATCGCATCATGCGACCCTCGGAGAAGGACTGGAAGCGGGGACCAGCAAGAATCGAAAATCCTGTGCCGTCTTCTTCCTCCTCTATTTGGAGGCTAGCCGTAGGGTCCTACATTGTGGTGATCGCATGCTTGTGCACGTGCCTCCGCTCGATGAATGTCCTGTACTCTTCTATGGAATGATCGTGGGTTATCGCACGCCAGTTGTTTGCGAAGTGCACCACCGCTTTGAAAACCACTGATTAAAACAGAACACAAGCCATCCAATGCCGTTTGGGCCTGACGATAAGGCGCACGCCTCTCATTCGCACACACCGCACATTCAGAGCTCCAGACCAGCTTGAACAACATACCACAGCACGTGCGCTAGGAGGATGCCTATAGACCATTTAGACGAGGGTTCAGGCGCGGGAGTCACCAAGGGTGGCAAGCTGTGTTGTCCATCCTCTAGCATGCAATGTGAACGAGCTGCTCATATGGGCGTCCCAGAGGTACAGAGACATTCTGCTGATACCTATTATACGTTTTGCCGTTCTACTCGTCGAGCCGCTTGTCGGCACGACACCCGTCCAGTCCGCTTGACCCACAACACCGATTCAAAGACTAAGGGCGTGCAGACAGGACAAAGCGAAGGACAATGAGGTGCTTACCGCTACTCCAGAAGAACCAGAGCTGCTCACATTCCCCAGGTCTGGGGGCCGAACACGAATGAGCACATACACACAAGCATCCGGAAGCTGGAAAGGGGTTTGCGTGTTGTTGGCTTGTGAACTCAACTCGACGGAAAGACGAATTGAAGCTCTGCAACAGCGCCAAGGCCTGCAACAACCTACGCAGTCTTCCTTGTTACACCGTCATGTACACAGAGGATATTCGAGACATCTGAGTCAGCATAGTGTTTAGCCTTCCTCGCAACCGATATACACTGATCTCAGGCGGCCACTAGACACAATTCTACTGAGGAAGCCGTGCTGCAGTGCGTGATCACCTTTCTTATCCTAGACTACCCAGTGATTTGCAGCGGCGCTTGGCACGCCAGGTCATGATACGGAAGAGCGGACAAACGGAGTCGTCGGCAGTGAAACCTCGACCAACAGGAGGAAACTAGTTTGGTTGCCAAAGTCTCCCGTCTCTGCTGTGAACTGACCCTCTAACCCTCGAGGGTCGAGTTTTGCGTGATGTATTAAGCGCAGTGCGAGGGGTTCTATGACACTCGAAACGAGGCGACGGCACATCCTGTTCTCAGTGGCCGGCTGTACTACAGATATAGTAATTCTCTCCTTTCACGACCTCGCGCCGATTACCTACAAGCCAGTTTGTCGGCAAGCACCGCCCCCTCAGCTGGCTGGCGATCATCTTACAAAAGTGCATCCCTCCCATCGACATGCAGCGCTTTATGCAGAAGTCAAGGTGTGCATTAGTCTATCAGTCCCTGCATATCCGCACGATGAGCACGTGAAGCTCTGGATCAATAGTGCGCAGCCCACGACGCTGGATGCGCTGAGAGTCAGTTTGTGAGGCTTCACCGACTGGGCCTCTATTATCCGTTCCACGTATACTAATTGTTACGTCTCCTTGGAAATCCATACCGCTGTCGTTTACAAGCGCGAAATCACATGAGACGTCGACGACAGCATCAGAGCCATCTAGCGACACAAGCAAGTATGGGCATATCTCTGCAACTTCCGATGCTCTCGGTCACATAGGTCCTCGCTCTGCCGTTCTCGCATTAGGCTCACTACCTCCTGAGTAGGATGGGCGCGGAATCTCCGAACACTTTGATGCTTCTATGGAACCCGACTACTCGTAGCGGCTGACGACTGCACATGTACTAGACATTACTCACGAAATCAAAAACCGTTGCTGCGGTTCAGGTTAGGCAGGCCCCGCCTGAACCGCGGAAAGTCAATCGGGGAAGTACGTGAACGGCAAGCACCGCTGATTTGCAATTGGTGCCATGCTAGTTGGGCAGCCGGATATGTATTAATCCAGTATTTGAACACGCTCCAGACCATGTCTCCCACATGCAGCGCTAAGGCGCTTCTGTCAGCCTCACCCTTGCCTGCGCGGCGCAATATTCTAGGAACACAGCTCAGCCCATGACGTCCACGCTGCCTTCCCTTCAACAAAATTAGAGCTACAAATTTGTGCAAAGCTTATGCAAAACCCCACTAGTCTTACAATATTGCCCATGGCGCTGTCGGGGCTGGAGGAGATGTGTCGCATGATAGTGTCTACACCATCCCGCCACCTGCACACGTGCTTGGCAAGTAATTAGAGCCTAGCGCATTTACGTCGTGCATTCCTCCTATAGCCCATCAAATCTATCGGCGTCAATAGCTTCTTTCTGCCTCATCTGGAAGCAGGACAGTCAAGGTTTTATCGACATGTTTGTCGGGTACGTCAGCTCGTACTTTGGAAACGGATGTAGAGTAATACAAATGTGAGGCAGGTGGTAGATGCCGGACCGCGCCTACTACACTTCAGGAACCGATTTCGTTCTAGGGCAGGTGACACGATAACCCATCCTCACCTCCAACACAGCGCTGTCTTCGCACGCACTGCCCATCGGCACTCCGTCCTGAAGCACTCGTGTGCTCCTGTATTCGGGTGCAAAAAGCCGAGTTTGTCTCAATCCCTGACGTCTCTCACAGACCTCTCTTCTGACACTTGACGCTGCCCAGCATATCGTACCGATGGCTCAGTACATGAGATTCATATGTCACCGGTTTGGACGTGCCGGTGCCCTTTGTAGCAACCGATACTTTCTTCTGATACGTTTCCAGTGCTCTTATTACACACGTGCCTTACCGGTCACACCAGTCCTAAACCTTGTCCCCCATTCGAATCAGTACAGACCCAGATAATCTCCTACCTACTTCAGTAGTCGTGCTTTCGTCATTTTGCACAATGCTGACTAGAGGATTCACTCGGCCCACATTGCTACCGTGGGAAATCTGTAAGCGACCTAAGAGGGCTGCACCAGGTGACACGTCTTTGCAAAAGACAGCCCAGCGCGAAATGAGAAGAAGTAGCTGATTCCACTCTGCTTATGTGAGCACCTAAATTCTCGCACGTTAAGCTGACGCTTGTCTGGAAAACTGTCATGCGCTTCATTTTACGGCGCCAACTACAAGTCTCTAGTGCCGCTTTAGCTCCTCCTGTAAAGAGCGATATCGTCACCGCTCCCCTGCCTCACGGGGACTCATAGGCTCCCCAGGTGTGATTGAATGTTGAGCACGAAAGGCGCTTGGAAGTAAGTGGAGCTTGCGTGTACTATGCTTGGGTCTCTGAGAGTTGGATTCTGTGCACCAGGCGCAAGCACGCGGCAGAGTGGTTGAAGTGTCTCTCTCATGCTCGACGCCCTAGTAGTACTCAGGGTCTCGTAGTCGCCTGCAGTGCCCGCGTCTACCTACCAACTGTATATATCCATGAGAGAGGAATGCGCTGCTTGAACCCTCGATAGTCCTCTGCCTACCCGTGCCAGGCGGCGAAAAGCTGTGCCGAACAAGCCTAGATTTAGTTTTACTTCGGAAACCATAGCGGCAATATGTTACGACCCAGATATTCATGGGTGTCAAGGCTGTTCGCAGGGTCTTTGGGCAACAACGGGCTCTTTGACCTCTCTGGTAGAGGCAAAAAGCTTGTAGAGTCTCTGACGGAGACGTCAAGGTTTGTGGCCCTCGTTTCTCGGGTCATCGATGGTGAGCGAAATATCTCGTTCCCTCGTTTCTGTCAGAAAAATACCCAATTCGGCTTGTCCGGGAGCGGAGCATCCGGTAGTAACTCCAAATGAAAACCGCCCTACCTGGAAGCACCGCTCCTCTAGTACGAACAGCGAGTCCCCAATACTTGTACAAGTTGTCAGCTTCTACTCAATTACGGTGTGCGATCCTATATGCACGACTCGAGCAACAGGAGAATGAATCACCCCATCAGCTGTATGTGCCCCTCCGCCCTCTCAATCGTCAAGGATTTCACGATTCTCCACGTGGTTCACACTGTCCAGAACGTATGCCATAAACACGGCAAGGGGCATTAATAAGCGTCATTGACAGCTCGACTCCGCCCACGTTGTTCAAAAGCATAATTGAAGGCCATAGTCTAGTACATTGGTCTATTCAACAGAGGCATTGCACAGCAAGGTACACTGTCACCTCACGGTTGGAGTGTGAAGAGAATGGGCGGGAGAGCGTCGCGGCGGTCTTAGAGGAGGGCCATTACAAGTGTGCGCGGAGGATAAAATGCACGTCACAGCGACGATTCTATTTTCTCTACCCAGTGGATCTGTGTGTTTTGTAGTTGCACTGATTTTCTTGCTCGGAGGTATGTCAACGTGCTGGAGCACCACACTACGTCAGTACACATGGATGAAGAGCTGCCTGTGAGACCCTGAGCCAGTACACCTGACAAGACAGACGAAGTTCCCTCCAATATCCTTCTGCCCAGCGAGGAACCCGACAGGTAGTGAGAACTACGCGGTAATGCCCAGTGCCCTCTTACGTTGGCGCAACCTTTGCTGCACTCAATAGCTCCATGCATACATAATCCATGTGGCACGAGCCGCGGCACACCCCGTCAAACACGATACGGTGTACATTTGCTCTCAGACGTGCACCGTTATCCAGCCCTGCCTGCCCCATATGCGTAGATACACCTCCAGAAGCTCTGGAATCTTCCAGAGTGACGCTGAGCCGCAGTCACGAGGCTCGGATCAGTTTGTACACTTCTTTGATTCGGAACAGTGTTCAGCGTACTGTTTCCCGGATAGCCCATAGGCCGGACTGCGGTAGTACGTCACTGGTATGCATAGTGGTATCGCATCATGCGATGCGACCCAACTCGACAGAAAGACTTATTGAAGCTCTGCAACTGCGCCAAGGCCTGCAACAACCTACGCAGTCTTCCTTGTTACACCGTCATGTACACAGAGGATATCAGAGACATCTGAGTCAGCATAGTGCTTAGCCTCCCTCGCAACCGATATACACTGATCTCAGACGGCCACTAGGCACAATTCTACTGAGGAAGCCGTGCTGCAGTGCGTGATCACGTTTCTTTTCCTCGACTACCCCGTGATTTGCAGCAGCGCTCAGCAGGCAAGGCCACGATACGGAAGAACGAACAAGCGGAGTCGGAGGCAGTGAAACCTCGACCAACAAGAGGAAATTAGTTTGGTTGCCAAAGCCTCCCGTCTTTGCTATGAACTGACTTTCCAACCCTCGAGGGCCGAATTTTGCGTGATGTGTTAAGCGCAGTGCGACGGATTCTATGACACTCGAAACGAGGCGACGGCACATCCTGTTCTCAGTGGCCGGCTGTACTACAGATATAGTAATTCTCTCTTCTCACGACCGCGCGCCGATTACCTACAAGGCAATTTGCCGGCAAGCACCGCCCCCTCAGCTGGCTGGCGATCATCTTACGCAGGTGTGTCCCTCCCATCAGCATGCAGCGCTTTATGCAGAAGTCAACGTGTGCATTAGTTTATCAGTCCCTGCATAACCGCACGATGAGCACGTGAAACTCTGGATCAATAGTGCGCAGCCCACAACGCTGGATGCACTGAGGGTCAGATTGTGAGGCTTCACCGACTGCGCCTCTATTATCCGTTGCACGTATACTAATTGTTACGTCTCCTTGGAAATCCATACCGCTGTCGTCTACAGGCGCGAAATCACATGAGACGTCGACGACAACACTCGAGTATGGGCATATCTCTGCAATTTCCGATGCCCTCGGTCACATAGGTCCTCGCTCTGCCGTTCCCGCATTAGGCTCACTGCCTCCTGAGTAGGGTGGGCGCGGAATCCCCGAACACCTTGATGCTTCTATGGAAGCCGAATACTCGTAGCAGCTGACAAATGCACATGCACTGGACATTACCCACGAAGTCGAAGACCGTTGCTGCGGTTCAGGAAAGGCAGGCCCCGCCTGAACCGCGGAAAGTTAATCGGGGAAGTACGTGAACGGCAAGCACCGCTGATTTGCAATTGGTGCCATGCTAGTTGGGCAGCCGGATATGTCATAATCCAGTATTTGAACACGCTCCAGACCATGTCTCCCACATGCAGCGCTAAGGCGCTTCTGTCAGTCTCACCCTTGCCTGCGCGGCGCAATATTCTAGGAACACAGCTCAGCCCATGACGTCCACGCTGCCTTCCCTTCAAGAAAATTACAGCTACAAATTTGTGCGAGGCTTACGTAGAACCGCACTAGTCTTACAATATTGCGCACGACCTCTGGTAAGGCGAAATGGCCCTGCCGGGGCTGATAGTGTTTACACCATCCGGCCACCTGCACACATGTTTGGCAAGTATTTAGAGCCTAGCGCATTTACGTCGTGCATTCTTCCTAGAGCCCATCAAATCTGTCGGCGTCTATAGCTTCTTTCTGCCTCACCTGCAGGCAGGACGGTCAAGGTTTTATCGACATGTTTGTCGGGTACGTCAGCTCGTCCTTTGGAAACGGATGCAGAGTAATCCAAATGTGAGGCAGGTGGTAGACGCCGGACCGCGCCTACTACACTTCAGGAACCGATTTCGTTCTAGGGCAGGTGACACGATAACCCATCCTCACCTCCAATACAGCGCTGTCTTAGCACGCAGTGCCCATCGGCACTCCGTCCTGGAGCACTCGTGTGCTCCTGTATTCGGGTGCAAAAAGCCGAGTTTGTCTCAATCCCTGACGTCTCTCACAGACCTCCCTTCTGACACTTGACGCAGCCCAGCATATCGTACCGATGGCTCAGTACATGCGATTCATATGTCACCGGTTTGGACGTGCCGGTGTCCTCTGTAGCAACCGCTACTTTCTTCTGATACGTTTCCAGTGCTCTTATTACACACGTGCCTTACCGGTCACACCAGTCCTAAACCTTGTCCCCCATTCGAATCAGTACAGACCCAGATAATCTCCTACCTACTTCAGTAGTCGTGCTTTCGTCATTCTGCACAATGCTGACTAGAGGATTCACTCGGCCCACATTGCTACCGTGGGAAATCTGTAAGCGACCTAAGAGGGCTGCACCAGGTGACACGTCTTTGCAAAAGACAGCCCAGCGCGAAATGAGAAGAAGTAGCTGATTCCACTCTGCTTATGTGAGCACCTAAATTCTCGCACGTTAAGCTGACGCTTGTCTGGAAAACTGTCATGCGCTTCATTTTACGGCGCCAACTACAAGTCTCTAGTGCCGCTTTAGCTCCTCCTGTAAAGAGCGATATCGTCACCGCTCCCCTGCCTCACGGGGACTCATAGGCTCCCCAGGTGTGATTGAATGTTGAGCACGAAAGGCGCTTGGAAGTAAGTGGAGCTTGCGTGTACTATGCTTGGGTCTCTGAGAGTTGGATTCTGTGCACCAGGCGCAAGCACGCGGCAGAGTGGTTGAAGTGTCTCTCTCATGCTCGACGCCCTAGTAGTACTCAGGGTCTCGTAGTCGCCTGCAGTGCCCGCGTCTACCTACCAACTGTATATATCCATGAGAGAGGAATGCGCTGCTTGAACCCTCGATAGTCCTCTGCCTACCCGTGCCAGGCGGCGAAAAGCTGTGCCGAACAAGCCTAGATTTAGTTTTACTTCGGAAACCATAGCGGCAATATGTTACGACCCAGATATTCATGGGTGTCAAGGCTGTTCGCAGGGTCTTTGGGCAACAACGGGCTCTTTGACCTCTCTGGTAGAGGCAAAAAGCTTGTAGAGTCTCTGACGGAGACGTCAAGGTTTGTGGCCCTCGTTTCTCGGGTCATCGATGGTGAGCGAAATATCTCGTTCCCTCGTTTCTGTCAGAAAAATACCCAATTCGGCTTGTCCGGGAGCGGAGCATCCGGTAGTAACTCCAAATGAAAACCGCCCTACCTGGAAGCACCGCTCCTCTAGTACGAACAGCGAGTCCCCAATACTTGTACAAGTTGTCAGCTTCTACTCAATTACGGTGTGCGATCCTATATGCACGACTCGAGCAACAGGAGAATGAATCACCCCATCAGCTGTATGTGCCCCTCCGCCCTCTCAATCGTCAAGGATTTCACGATTCTCCACGTGGTTCACACTGTCCAGAACGTATGCCATAAACACGGCAAGGGGCATTAATAAGCGTCATTGACAGCTCGACTCCGCCCACGTTGTTCAAAAGCATAATTGAAGGCCATAGTCTAGTACATTGGTCTATTCAACAGAGGCATTGCACAGCAAGGTACACTGTCACCTCACGGTTGGAGTGTGAAGAGAATGGGCGGGAGAGCGTCGCGGCGGTCTTAGAGGAGGGCCATTACAAGTGTGCGCGGAGGATAAAATGCACGTCACAGCGACGATTCTATTTTCTCTACCCAGTGGATCTGTGTGTTTTGTAGTTGCACTGATTTTCTTGCTCGGAGGTATGTCAACGTGCTGGAGCACCACACTACGTCAGTACACATGGATGAAGAGCTGCCTGTGAGACCCTGAGCCAGTACACCTGACAAGACAGACGAAGTTCCCTCCAATATCCTTCTGCCCAGCGAGGAACCCGACAGGTAGTGAGAACTACGCGGTAATGCCCAGTGCCCTCTTACGTTGGCGCAACCTTTGCTGCACTCAATAGCTCCATGCATACATAATCCATGTGGCACGAGCCGCGGCACACCCCGTCAAACACGATACGGTGTACATTTGCTCTCAGACGTGCACCGTTATCCAGCCCTGCCTGCCCCCACATGCGTAGATACACCTCCAGAAGCTCTGGAATCTTCCAGAGTGACGCTGAGCCGCAGTCACGAGGCTCGGATCAGTTTGTACACTTCTTTGATTCGGAACAGTGTTCAGCGTACTGTTTCCCGGATAGCCCATAGGCCGGACTGCGGTAGTACGTCACTGGTATGCATAGTGGTATCGCATCATGCGATGCGACCCAACTCGACAGAAAGACTTATTGAAGCTCTGCAACTGCGCCAAGGCCTGCAACAACCTACGCAGTCTTCCTTGTTACACCGTCATGTACACAGAGGATATCAGAGACATCTGAGTCAGCATAGTGCTTAGCCTCCCTCGCAACCGATATACACTGATCTCAGACGGCCACTAGGCACAATTCTACTGAGGAAGCCGTGCTGCAGTGCGTGATCACGTTTCTTTTCCTCGACTACCCCGTGATTTGCAGCAGCGCTCAGCAGGCAAGGCCACGATACGGAAGAACGAACAAGCGGAGTCGGAGGCAGTGAAACTCGACCAACAGGAGGAAATTAGTTTGGTTGCCAAAGCCTCCCGTCTTTGCTATGAACTGACTTTCCAACCCTCGAGGGCCGAATTTTGCGTGATGTGTTAAGCGCAGTGCGACGGATTCTATGACACTCGAAACGAGGCGACGGCACATCCTGTTCTCAGTGGCCGGCTGTACTACAGATATAGTAATTCTCTCTTCTCACGACCGCGCGCCGATTACCTACAAGGCAATTTGCCGGCAAGCACCGCCCCCTCAGCTGGCTGGCGATCATCTTACGCAGGTGTGTCCCTCCCATCAGCATGCAGCGCTTTATGCAGAAGTCAACGTGTGCATTAGTTTATCAGTCCCTGCATAACCGCACGATGAGCACGTGAAACTCTGGATCAATAGTGCGCAGCCCACAACGCTGGATGCACTGAGGGTCAGATTGTGAGGCTTCACCGACTGCGCCTCTATTATCCGTTGCACGTATACTAATTGTTACGTCTCCTTGGAAATCCATACCGCTGTCGTCTACAGGCGCGAAATCACATGAGACGTCGACGACAACACTCGAGTATGGGCATATCTCTGCAATTTCCGATGCCCTCGGTCACATAGGTCCTCGCTCTGCCGTTCCCGCATTAGGCTCACTGCCTCCTGAGTAGGGTGGGCGCGGAATCCCCGAACACCTTGATGCTTCTATGGAAGCCGAATACTCGTAGCAGCTGACAAATGCACATGCACTGGACATTACCCACGAAGTCGAAGACCGTTGCTGCGGTTCAGGAAAGGCAGGCCCCGCCTGAACCGCGGAAAGTTAATCGGGGAAGTACGTGAACGGCAAGCACCGCTGATTTGCAATTGGTGCCATGCTAGTTGGGCAGCCGGATATGTCATAATCCAGTATTTGAACACGCTCCAGACCATGTCTCCCACATGCAGCGCTAAGGCGCTTCTGTCAGCCTCACCCTTGCCTGCGCGGCGCAATATTCTAGGAACACAGCTCAGCCCATGACGTCCACGCTGCCTTCCCTTCAACAAAATTAGAGCTACAAATTTGTGCGAGGCTTACGTAGAACCGCACTAGTCTTACAATATTGCGCACGACCTCTGGTAAGGCGAAATGGCCCTGCCGGGGCTGATAGTGTTTACACCATCCGGCCACCTGCACACATGTTTGGCAAGTATTTAGAGCCTAGCGCATTTACGTCGTGCATTCTTCCTAGAGCCCATCAAATCTGTCGGCGTCTATAGCTTCTTTCTGCCTCACCTGCAGGCAGGACGGTCAAGGTTTTATCGACATGTTTGTCGGGTACGTCAGCTCGTCCTTTGGAAACGGATGCAGAGTAATCCAAATGTGAGGCAGGTGGTAGACGCCGGACCGCGCCTACTACACTTCAGGAACCGATTTCGTTCTAGGGCAGGTGACACGATAACCCATCCTCACCTCCAATACAGCGCTGTCTTAGCACGCAGTGCCCATCGGCACTCCGTCCTGGAGCACTCGTGTGCTCCTGTATTCGGGTGCAAAAAGCCGAGTTTGTCTCAATCCCTGACGTCTCTCACAGACCTCCCTTCTGACACTTGACGCAGCCCAGCATATCGTACCGATGGTTCAGTACATGCGATTCATATGTCACCGGTTTGGACGTGCCGGTGTCCTCTGTAGCAACCGCTACTTTCTTCTGATACGTTTCCAGTGCTCTTATTACACACGTGCCTTACCGGTCACACCAGTCCTAAACCTTGTCCCCCATTCGAATCAGTACAGACCCAGATAATCTCCTACCTACTTCAGTAGTCGTGCTTTCGTCATTCTGCACAATGCTGACTAGAGGATTCACTCGGCCCACATTGCTACCGTGGGAAATCTGTAAGCGACCTAAGAGGGCTGCACCAGGTGACACGTCTTTGCAAAAGACAGCCCAGCGCGAAATGAGAAGAAGTAGCTGATTCCACTCTGCTTATGTGAGCACCTAAATTCTCGCACGTTAAGCTGACGCTTGTCTGGAAAACTGTCATGCGCTTCATTTTACGGCGCCAACTACAAGTCTCTAGTGCCGCTTTAGCTCCTCCTGTAAAGAGCGATATCGTCACCGCTCCCCTGCCTCACGGGGACTCATAGGCTCCCCAGGTGTGATTGAATGTTGAGCACGAAAGGCGCTTGGAAGTAAGTGGAGCTTGCGTGTACTATGCTTGGGTCTCTGAGAGTTGGATTCTGTGCACCAGGCGCAAGCACGCGGCAGAGTGGTTGAAGTGTCTCTCTCATGCTCGACGCCCTAGTAGTACTCAGGGTCTCGTAGTCGCCTGCAGTGCCCGCGTCTACCTACCAACTGTATATATCCATGAGAGAGGAATGCGCTGCTTGAACCCTCGATAGTCCTCTGCCTACCCGTGCCAGGCGGCGAAAAGCTGTGCCGAACAAGCCTAGATTTAGTTTTACTTCGGAAACCATAGCGGCAATATGTTACGACCCAGATATTCATGGGTGTCAAGGCTGTTCGCAGGGTCTTTGGGCAACAACGGGCTCTTTGACCTCTCTGGTAGAGGCAAAAAGCTTGTAGAGTCTCTGACGGAGACGTCAAGGTTTGTGGCCCTCGTTTCTCGGGTCATCGATGGTGAGCGAAATATCTCGTTCCCTCGTTTCTGTCAGAAAAATACCCAATTCGGCTTGTCCGGGAGCGGAGCATCCGGTAGTAACTCCAAATGAAAACCGCCCTACCTGGAAGCACCGCTCCTCTAGTACGAACAGCGAGTCCCCAATACTTGTACAAGTTGTCAGCTTCTACTCAATTACGGTGTGCGATCCTATATGCACGACTCGAGCAACAGGAGAATGAATCACCCCATCAGCTGTATGTGCCCCTCCACCCTCTCAACCGTCAAGGATTTCACGATTCTCCACGTGGTTCACACTGTCCAGAACGTATGCCATAAACACGGCAAGGGGCATTAATAAGCGTCATTGACAGCTCGACTCCACCCACGTTGTTCAAAAGCATAATTGAAGGCCATAGTCTAGTACATTGGTCTATTCAACAGAGGCATTGCACAGCAAGGTACACTGTCACCTCACGGTTGGAGTGTCAAGAGAATGGGCGGGAGAGCGTCGTGACGGTCTCAGAGGAGGGCCGTTACCAGTGCGCGCGGAGGATAAAATGCACGTCACAGCGACGATTCTATTTTCTCTACCCAGTGGGTCTGTGTGTTTTGTAGTTGCACTGATTTTCTTGCTCGGAGGTATGTCAACGTGCTGGAGCACCACACTACGTCAGTACACATGGATGAAGAGCTGACTGTGAGACCCTGAGCCAGTGCACCTGACAAGACAGACGAATTTCCCTCCAACATCCTTCTGCCCAGCGAGGAACCCGACAGGTAGTGAGAGCTACGCGGTAATGCCCAGTGCCCTCTTACGTTGGCGCAACCTTTGCTGCGCTCAATAGCTCCATGTATACATAATCCATGTGGCACGAGCCGCGGCACACCCCGTCAAACACGATACGGTGTACATTTGCTCTCAGACGTGCACCGTTATCCAGCCCTGCCTGCCCTGTATGCGTAAATACACTTCCAGAGGCTCTGGAATCTTCCAGAGTGACGCTGAACCGCAGTCACGAGGTTCGGATCAGTTTGTACACTTCTTTGATTCGGAACACTGTTCAGCGTACTGTTTCCCGGATATCCCATAGGCCGGACTGCGCTAGGACGTCACTGGCAAGGATAGTAGTATCGCATCATGCGACTCTCGGAGAAGGACTGGAAGCGGGGACCAGCAAGAGTCGAAAATCCTGTGCCGTCTTCTTCCTCCTCTATTTCGAGGCTAGCCGTAGGGTCCTACATTGTGGTGATCGCATGCTTGTGCACGTGCCTCCGCTCGATGAATGTCCTGTACTCTTCTGTGGAATGATCGTGGGTTATCGCACGCCAGTTGTTTGCGAAGTGCACCACCGCTTTGAGAACCACTGATTAAAACAGAACACAAGCCATCCAATGCCGTTTGGGCCTGACGATAAGGCGCACGCCTCTCATTCGCACACACCGTACATTCAGAGCTCCAGACCAGCTTGAACAACATACCACAGCACGTGCGCTAGGAGGATGCCTATAAACCATTTAGACGAGGGTTCAGGCGCGGGAGTCACCAAGGGCGGCAAGCTGTGTTATCCATCGTCTAGCATGCAATGTGAACGAGCTGCTCATATGGGCGTCCCAGCGGTATAGAGACATTCTGCTGATACCTATTATACGTTTTGCCGTTCTACTCGTCGAGCCGCTTGTCGGCACGACACCCGTCCAGTCCGCTTGACCCACAACACCGATTCAAAGACTAAGAGCGTGCAAACAGGACAAAGCAAAGAACAATGAGGTGCTTACCGCTACTCCAGAAGAACCAGAGCTGCTCACATTGCCCAAGTCTGGGGGCCGAACACGAATGAGCACACACGCACAAGCATCCGGAAGCTGGAAAGGGGTTTGCGTGTTGCTGGCTTGTGAGCTCAACTCGACGGAAAGACGAATTGAAGCTCTGCAACAGCGCCAAGGCCTGCAACAACCTACGCAGTCTTCCTTGTTACACCGTCATGTACACAGAGGATATTCGAGACATCTGAGTCAGCCTAGTGTTTAGCCTTCCTCGCAACCGATATACACTGATCTCAGGCGGCCACTAGACACAATTCTACTGAGGAAGCCGTGCCGCAGTGCGTGATCACCTTTCTTATCCTAGACTACCCAGTGATTTGCAGCGGCGCTTGGCACGCCAGGTCATGATACGGAAGAGCGGACAAACGGAGTCGGCGGCAGTGAAACCTCGACCAACAGGAGGAAATCAGTTTGGTTGCCAAAGCCTCCCGTCTTTGCTATGAACTGACTTTCCAACCCTCGAGGGTCGAATTTTGCGTGATGTATTAAGCGCAGTGCGACGGATTCTATGACACTCGAAACGAGGCGACGGCACATCCTGTTCTCAGTGGCCGGCTGTACTACAGATATAGTAATTCTCTCTTCTCAGGACCGCGCGCCGATTAACTACAAGCCAATTTGCCGGCAAGCACCGCCCCCTCAGCTGGCCGGCGATCATCTTACGCAAGTGTGTCCCTCCCATCGACATGCAGCGCTTTATGCAGAAGTCAAGGTGTGCATTAGTCTATCAGTCCCTGCATACGCACAAGATGCGCAACTGAAACTCTGGATCAACGGTGTGCCCTCCACAGCTCAGGAAGCACAGAGGGTCAGGTCATGAGGCTCCAGCGGTCGCGCCCCTATCATCCGTTCCACCTCCGCTAATTGTTACGTCTCCTTGGAAATCCATACCGCTGTCGTCTGAAGGGGCTAAATCACATGAGACGTCGACGACAGCACTCGAGCCATCTAGCGACACAAGCAAGTATGGGCATATCTCTGCAATTTCCGATGCTCTCGGTCACATTGGTCCTCGCTCTACCATTCTCGCATTAGGCTCACTGCCTCCTGAGAAGGGTGGGCGCGGAATCCCCGAACACCTTGATGCTTTCATAGAACCCGAATGCTCGTAGCAGGTGACAAATGCACATGCACGAGACATTACCCACGAATTCAAAAACCGTTGCTGCGGTTCAGGAAAGGCAGGCTCCGCCTGAACCGCAGAAAGTTAATCGGGGAAGTACGTGAACGGCAAACACCGCTGATTTGCAATTGGTGCCATGCCAGTTGGGCAGCCGGATATGTCTTAATCCAGTATTTGAACACGCTCCAGACCATGTCTCCCACATGCAGCGCTAAGGCGCTTCTGTCAGTCTCACCCTTGCCTGCGCGGCGCAATATTCTAGGATCACAGCTCAGCCCATGACATCTCCGCTGCCTCCTCCTTCAACAAAACTACAACTACAAATTTCTGCAAAGCTCATGCAGAACCCCACTAGTCTTACAATATTGCGCACGACCTCTGGTAAGGCAAAATGGCGCTGTCGGGATTGGAGGAGATGTGTCGCATGATAGTGTCTACACCATCACACCACCTGCACACATGTTTGGCAAATATTTACAGCCTAGAGCATTTACGTCGTGCATTCTTCCTATAGACCGTCAAATCTATCGGCGTCTATAGCTTCGCTCTGCCTCATCTGGAAGCAGGACGACCAAGGCTTTATCGACATGTTTGTCGGGTACGTCAGCTCGTCCTTTGGAAACGGATGCAAAGTAATCCAAATATGAGGCAGGTGGTAGACGCCGGACCGCGCCTACTACACTTCAGGAGCCGATTTCGTTCTAGGGCAGGTGACACGATAACCCATCCTCACCTCCAACACAGCGCTGTCTTCGCACGCAGTGCCCATCGGCACTCCGTCCTAGAGCACCCCTGTGCTCCTGTATTCGGGTGCAAAAAGCCGAGTTTGTCTCAATCTCTGACGTCTCTCACAGACCTCTCTTCTAGCACTTGACACTGAACAGCATAATCGTACCGATGGCTCAGTACACGCGATTCATATGTAACCGGTTTGGACGTGCCGGTGCCCTTTGTAGCAACCGATACTTTCTTCTGATACGTTTCCAGTGCTCTTATTACACACGTGCTTTACCGGTCACACCAGTCCTAAACCTTGTCCCCCATTCGAATCAGTACAGACCCAGATAATCTCCTACCTACTTCAGTAGTCGTGCTTTCGTCATTCTGCACAATGCTGACTAGAGGATTCACTCGGCCCACATCGCTACTGTGGGAAATCTGTAAGCGATCTAAGAGGGCTGCACCAGGTGACACGTCTTTGCAAAAGACAGCCCAGCGCCAAATGACAAGAAGCAGTTGATACCGCTCTGCTTATGTGAGCACCTAAATTCTCGCATGTTAAGCCCGGACAATTCCTTCCGTAGTCTTCCACATCAATGCACAGCAGTCGATAGGCGCCTGTTTTGTTCATGAAGGCGCTTTGTAAGCGGCATTACAGTTCCTTGAGCACGATAGTACGCTGGGCGCATTCCTTGCTTGACGTCCTGCATCCACAGACCTTACGCGAGCGCACAGCTCACGTCAGGGACCGTGCTGACCGTGCTCTCGAGAGCAAAAAGCTGTCAGATGTCTCTTAGAATTAAACGGACGCTGCCTGCCAGGACTTTTCAAAATGTCACCTGTTTCGGTGTAGAGCCGATATCTTAGTGGGGAGCCGCTCGACGCCGGCTTGTCCGCCGGACTGGTATTGGCATCATCGCGCGTCCTGAAGAGATCGATGGAGCAATGCACCCCCTCTGTACCCTCAGTTTTGTCACATGCGCCGTAGAAGATTCACTTACCTATTGAGTGCGTTTCAACTGGGCTGCGTCAGAAGGAGATGGGGAAACGCGGTGCCTGTGAGCGTCTCTGCACAAATCACCAAGACAGAGTCAGATGTAATCCAGCGTAAGCGGGGATTCTTGAACCCAACACCCATCTTCGCAGAGCCACCAGAATGCCGAAAAATGTAATTTCGGTGCCTGCCTTGTTTAGTCTTCTGCATCAACGATGCTGACGTCAGCCGACAGGGGTAGGACTACCAGCCTTAGAATTCATCAGACCCTGCAGTATGCGAGCCTCGGGATCGCAGGGTTTGCCCCTCGCTGCCCAATATCACACGTTATTCTTTTCCTACATGCAGCTCCGCTACCGCCGTGCACTCGCATTCATATAACCGTCCCCCCCACAGTCTTGCTCATTGCATTCAAGCGCTGCAGCGGCTGAGGGTGATTGCTGGTCGACCATCCCCGAGTCCGTCGACCATGGGTCTCAAACCTTCCTTCCCCGGGGTCCTACGATTCGTCCCTCCTGCACGCCATGAAAGACATCATGAGAAACAGAACAATTCATCTAGTTAGAGCTGACGTTTGTCTGGAAAACTGTCGTGAGCTCCATTTTACGGCGCTACCTACAAGTCTCTAGTGCCGCTCTAGCTCCTCCTGTAAAAAGCGATATCATCACCGCTCCCCTGCCTCACGGCGACTTATAGGCTCCCCAGGTGTGATTGAATGTTGAGCACGAAAGGCGCTTGGAAGTAAGTGGAGCTTGCATGTACGATGCTTGGGTCTCTGAGAGTTGGTTTCTGTGCACCAGGCGCAAACATGCGGCAGAGTGGTTGAAGTGTCTGTCTCATGCTCGATGCCCTAGTAGTACTCAGGGTCTCGTAGTCGCCTGCAGTGCCCGCGTCTACCTACCAACTGCATATATCCATGAGAGAGGAATGCGCTGCTTGAACCCTCGATAGCCCTCTGCCTACCCGTGCCTGGCGGCGAAAAGCTGTTCCGAGCGAGTCTAGATTTAGTTTTTCTTCGGAAACCATAGCGGCAATACGTTACGACCCAGATATTCATGGGTGTCAAGGCTGTTCGCAGGGTCTTTGGGCAACAACGGGCTCTTTGACCTCTCTGGTAGAGGCAAAAAGCTTGTAGAGTCTCTGACGGAGACGTCAAGGTTTGTGACCCTCGTTTCTCGGGTCATCGATGGTGAGCGAAATATCTCGTTCCCTCGTTTCTGTCAGAAAAATACCCAATTCGGCTTGTCCGGGAGCGGAGCATCCGGTAGTAAGTCCAAATAAAAACCGCCCTACCTGGAAACACCGCTCCTCTAGTACGAACAGCGAGTCCCCAATGCTTGTACAAGTTGTCAGCTTCTACTCAATTACGGTGTGCGATCCTATATGCACGACTCGAGCAACAGGAGAATGAATCACCCCATCAGCTGTATGTGCCCCTCCACCCTCTCAACCGTCAAGGATTTCACGATTCTCCACGTGGTTCACACTGTCCAGAACGTATGCCATAAACACGGCAAGGGGCATTAATAAGCGTCATTGACAGCTCGACTCCACCCACGTTGTTCAAAAGCATAATTGAAGGCCATAGTCTAGTACATTGGTCTATTCAACAGAGGCATTGCACAGCAAGGTACACTGTCACCTCACGGTTGGAGTGTCAAGAGAATGGGCGGGAGAGCGTCGTGACGGTCTCAGAGGAGGGCCGTTACCAGTGCGCGCGGAGGATAAAATGCACGTCACAGCGACGATTCTATTTTCTCTACCCAGTGGGTCTGTGTGTTTTGTAGTTGCACTGATTTTCTTGCTCGGAGGTATGTCAACGTGCTGGAGCACCACACTACGTCAGTACACATGGATGAAGAGCTGACTGTGAGACCCTGAGCCAGTGCACCTGACAAGACAGACGAATTTCCCTCCAACATCCTTCTGCCCAGCGAGGAACCCGACAGGTAGTGAGAGCTACGCGGTAATGCCCAGTGCCCTCTTACGTTGGCGCAACCTTTGCTGCGCTCAATAGCTCCATGTATACATAATCCATGTGGCACGAGCCGCGGCACACCCCGTCAAACACGATACGGTGTACATTTGCTCTCAGACGTGCACCGTTATCCAGCCCTGCCTGCCCTGTATGCGTAAATACACTTCCAGAGGCTCTGGAATCTTCCAGAGTGACGCTGAACCGCAGTCACGAGGTTCGGATCAGTTTGTACACTTCTTTGATTCGGAACACTGTTCAGCGTACTGTTTCCCGATATCCCATAGGCCGGACTGCGCTAGGACGTCACTGGCAAGGATAGTAGTATCGCATCATGCGACCCTCGGAGAAGGACTGGAAGCGGGGACCAGCAAGAGTCGAAAATCCTGTGCCGTCTTCTTCCTCCTCTATTTCGAGGCTAGCCGTAGGGGTCCTACATTGTGGTGATCGCATGCTTGTGCACGTGCCTCCGCTCGATGAATGTCCTGTACTCTTCTGTGGAATGATCGTGGGTTATCGCACGCCAGTTGTTTGCGAAGTGCACCACCGCTTTGAGAACCACTGATTAAAACAGAACACAAGCCATCCAATGCCGTTTGGGCCTGACGATAAGGCGCACGCCTCTCATTCGCACACACCGTACATTCAGAGCTCCAGACCAGCTTGAACAACATACCACAGCACGTGCGCTAGGAGGATGCCTATAAACCATTTAGACGAGGGTTCAGGCGCGGGAGTCACCAAGGGCGGCAAGCTGTGTTATCCATCGTCTAGCATGCAATGTGAACGAGCTGCTCATATGGGCGTCCCAGCGGTATAGAGACATTCTGCTGATACCTATTATACGTTTTGCCGTTCTACTCGTCGAGCCGCTTGTCGGCACGACACCCGTCCAGTCCGCTTGACCCACAACACCGATTCAAAGACTAAGAGCGTGCAAACAGGACAAAGCAAAGAACAATGAGGTGCTTACCGCTACTCCAGAAGAACCAGAGCTGCTCACATTGCCCAAGTCTGGGGGGCCGAACACGAATGAGCCACACGCACAAGCATCCGGAAGCTGGAAAGGGGTTTGCGTGTTGCTGGCTTGTGAGCTCAACTCGACGGAAAGACGAATTGAAGCTCTGCAACAGCGCCAAGGCCTGCAACAACCTACGCAGTCTTCCTTGTTACACCGTCATGTACACAGAGGATATTCGAGACATCTGAGTCAGCATAGTGTTTAGCCTTCCTCGCAACCGATATACACTGATCTCAGGCGGCCACTAGACACAATTCTACTGAGGAAGCCGTGCCGCAGTGCGTGATCACCTTTCTTATCCTAGACTACCCAGTGATTTGCAGCGGCGCTTGGCACGCCAGGTCATGATACGGAAGAGCGGACAAACGGAGTCGGCGGCAGTGAAACCTCGACCAACAGGAGGAAATCAGTTTGGTTGCCAAAGCCTCCCGTCTTTGCTATGAACTGACTTTCCAACCCTCGAGGGTCGAATTTTGCGTGATGTATTAAGCGCAGTGCGACGGATTCTATGACACTCGAAACGAGGCGACGGCACATCCTGTTCTCAGTGGCCGGCTGTACTACAGATATAGTAATTCTCTCTTCTCAGGACCGCGCGCCGATTAACTACAAGCCAATTTGCCGGCAAGCACCGCCCCCTCAGCTGGCCGGCGATCATCTTACGCAAGTGTGTCCCTCCCATCGACATGCAGCGCTTTATGCAGAAGTCAAGGTGTGCATTAGTCTGTCAGTCCCTGCATACCCACAAGATGCGCAACTGAAACTCTGGGATCAACGGTGTGCCCTCCACAGCTCAGGAAGCACAGAGGGTCAGGTCATGAGGCTCCAGCGGTCGCGCCCCTATCATCCGTTCCACCTCCGCTAATTGTTACGTCTCCTTGGAAATCCATACCGCTGTCGTCTGAAGGGGCTAAATCACATGAGACGTCGACGACAGCACTCGAGCCATCTAGCGACACAAGCAAGTATGGGCATATCTCTGCAATTTCCGATGCTCTCGGTCACATTGGTCCTCGCTCTACCATTCTCGCATTAGGCTCACTGCCTCCTGAGAAGGGTGGGCGCGGAATCCCCGAACACCTTGATGCTTTCATAGAACCCGAATGCTCGTAGCAGGTGACAAATGCACATGCACGAGACATTACCCACGAATTCAAAAACCGTTGCTGCGGTTCAGGAAAGGCAGGCTCCGCCTGAACCGCAGAAAGTTAATCGGGGAAGTACGTGAACGGCAAACACCGCTGATTTGCAATTGGTGCCATGCCAGTTGGGCAGCCGGATATGTCTTAATCCAGTATTTGAACACGCTCCAGACCATGTCTCCCACATGCAGCGCTAAGGCGCTTCTGTCAGTCTCACCCTTGCCTGCGCGGCGCAATATTCTAGGATCACAGCTCAGCCCATGACATCTCCGCTGCCTCCTCCTTCAACAAAACTACAACTACAAATTTCTGCAAAGCTCATGCAGAACCCCACTAGTCTTACAATATTGCGCACGATCTCTGGTAAGGCAAAATGGCGCTGTCGGGATTGGAGGAGATGTGTCGCATGATAGTGTCTACACCATCACACCACCTGCACACATGTTTGGCAAATATTTACAGCCTAGAGCATTTACGTCGTGCATTCTTCCTATAGACCGTCAAATCTATCGGCGTCTATAGCTTCGCTCTGCCTCATCTGGAAGCAGGACGACCAAGGCTTTATCGACATGTTTGTCGGGTACGTCAGCTCGTCCTTTGGAAACGGATGCAAAGTAATCCAAATATGAGGCAGGTGGTAGACGCCGGACCGCGCCTACTACACTTCAGGAGCCGATTTCGTTCTAGGGCAGGTGACACGATAACCCATCCTCACCTCCAACACAGCGCTGTCTTCGCACGCAGTGCCCATCGGCACTCCGTCCTAGAGCACCCCTGTGCTCCTGTATTCGGGTGCAAAAAGCCGAGTTTGTCTCAATCTCTGACATCTCTCACAGACCTCTCTTCTAGCACTTGACACTGAACAGCATAATCGTACCGATGGCTCAGTACACGCGATTCATATGTAACCGGTTTGGACGTGCCGGTGCCCTTTGTAGCAACCGATACTTTCTTCTGATACGTTTCCAGTGCTCTTATTACACACGTGCCTTACCGGTCACACCAGTCCTAAACCTTGTCCCCCATTCGAATCAGTACAGACCCAGATAATCTCCTACCTACTTCAGTAGTCGTGCTTTCGTCATTCTGCACAATGCTGACTAGAGGATTCACTCGGCCCACATTGCTACTGTGGGAAATCTGTAAGCGATCTAAGAGGGCTGCACCAGGTGACACGTCTTTGCAAAAGACAGCCCAGCGCCAAATGACAAGAAGCAGTTGATACCGCTCTGCTTATGTGAGCACCTAAATTCTCGCATGTTAAGCCCGGACAATTCCTTCCGTAGTCTTCCACATCAATGCACAGCAGTCGATAGGCGCCTGTTTTGTTCATGAAGGCGCTTTGTAAGCGGCATTACAGCTCCTTGAGCACGATAGTACGCTGGGCGCATTCCTTGCTTGACGTCCTGCATCCACAGACCTTACGCGAGCGCACAGCTCACGTCAGGGACCGTGCTGACCGTGCTCTCGAGAGCAAAAAGCTGTCAGATGTCTCTTAGAATTAAACGGACGCTGCCTGCCAGGACTTTTCAAAATGTCACCTGTTTCGGTGTAGAGCCGATATCTTAGTGGGGAGCCGCTCGACGCCGGCTTGTCCGCCGGACTGGTATTGGCATCATCGCGCGTCCTGAAGAGATCGATGGAGCAATGCACCCCCTCTGTACCCTCAGTTTTGTCACATGCGCCGTAGAAGATTCACTTACCTATTGAGTGCGTTTCAACTGGGCTGCGTCAGAAGGAGATGGGGAAACGCGGTGCCTGTGAGCGTCTCTGCACAAATCACCAAGACAGAGTCAGATGTAATCCAGCGTAAGCGGGGATTCTTGAACCCAACACCCATCTTCGCAGAGCCACCAGAATGCCGAAAAATGTAATTTCGGTGCCTGCCTTGTTTAGTCTTCTGCATCAACGATGCTGACGTCAGCCGACAGGGGTAGGACTACCAGCCTTAGAATTCATCAGACCCTGCAGTATGCGAGCCTCGGGATCGCAGGGTTTGCCCCTCGCTGCCCAATATCACACGTTATTCTTTTCCTACATGCAGCTCCGCTACCGCCGTGCACTCGCATTCATATAACCGTCCCCCCCACAGTCTTGCTCATTGCATTCAAGCGCTGCAGCGGCTGAGGGTGATTGCTGGTCGACCATCCCCGAGTCCGTCGACCATGGGTCTCAAACCTTCCTTCCCCGGGGTCCTACGATTCGTCCCTCCTGCACGCCATGAAAGACATCATGAGAAACAGAACAATTCATCTAGTTAGAGCTGACGTTTGTCTGGAAAACTGTCGTGAGCTCCATTTTACGGCGCTACCTACAAGTCTCTAGTGCCGCTCTAGCTCCTCCTGTAAAAAGCGATATCATCACCGCTCCCCTGCCTCACGGCGACTTATAGGCTCCCCAGGTGTGATTGAATGTTGAGCACGAAAGGCGCTTGAAAGTAAGTGGAGCTTGCATGTACGATGCTTGTGTCATGAGAGTTGGTTTCCGTGCACCAGGCGCAAACACGCGGCAGAGTGGTTGAAGTGTCTGTCTCATGCTCGATGCCCTAGTAGTACTCAGGGTCTCGTAGTCGCCTGCAGTGCCCGCGTCTACCTACCAACTGCATATATCCATGAGAGAGGAATGCGCTGCTTGAACCCTCGATAGCCCTCTGCCTACCCGTGCCTGGCGGCGAAAAGCTGTGCCGAGCGAGTCTAGATTTAGTTTTTCTTCGGAAACCATAGCGGCAATATGTTACGACCCAGATATTCATGGGTGTCAAGGCTGTTCGCAGGGTCTTTGGGCAACAACGGGCTCTTTGACCTCTCTGGTAGAGGCAAAAAGCTTGTAGAGTCTCTGACGGAGACGTCAAGGTTTGTGGCCCTCGTTTCTCGGGTCATCGATGGTGAGCGAAATATCTCGTTCCCTCGTTTCTGTCAGAAAAATACCCAATTCGGCTTGTCCGGGAGCGGAGCATCCGGTAGTAAGTCCAAATAAAAACCGCCCTACCTGGAAACACCGCTCCTCTAGTACGAACAGCGAGTCCCCAATGCTTGTACAAGTTGTCAGCTTCTACTCAATTACGGTGTGCGATCCTATATGCACGACTCGAGCAACAGGAGAATGAATCACCCCATCAGCTGTATGTGCCCCTCCACCCTCTCAACCGTCAAGGATTTCACGATTCTCCACGTGGTTCACACTGTCCAGAACGTATGCCATAAACACGGCAAGGGGCATTAATAAGCGTCATTGACAGCTCGACTCCACCCACGTTGTTCAAAAGCATAATTGAAGGCCATAGTCTAGTACATTGGTCTATTCAACAGAGGCATTGCACAGCAAGGTACACTGTCACCTCACGGTTGGAGTGTCAAGAGAATGGGCGGGAGAGCGTCGTGACGGTCTCAGAGGAGGGCCGTTACCAGTGCGCGCGGAGGATAAAATGCACGTCACAGCGACGATTCTATTTTCTCTACCCAGTGGGTCTGTGTGTTTTGTAGTTGCACTGATTTTCTTGCTCGGAGGTATGTCAACGTGCTGGAGCACCACACTACGTCAGTACACATGGATGAAGAGCTGACTGTGAGACCCTGAGCCAGTGCACCTGACAAGACAGACGAATTTCCCTCCAACATCCTTCTGCCCAGCGAGGAACCCGACAGGTAGTGAGAGCTACGCGGTAATGCCCAGTGCCCTCTTACGTTGGCGCAACCTTTGCTGCGCTCAATAGCTCCATGTATACATAATCCATGTGGCACGAGCCGCGGCACACCCCGTCAAACACGATACGGTGTACATTTGCTCTCAGACGTGCACCGTTATCCAGCCCTGCCTGCCCTGTATGCGTAAATAAACTTCCAGAGGCTCTGGAATCTTCCAGAGTGACGCTGAACCGCAGTCACGAGGTTCGGATCAGTTTGTACACTTCTTTGATTCGGAACACTGTTCAGCGTACTGTTTCCCGGATATCCCATAGGCCGGACTGCGCTACGACGTCACTGGCAAGGATAGTAGTATCGCATCATGCGACCCTCGGAGAAGGACTGGAAGCGGGGACCAGCAAGAGTCGAAAATCCTGTGCCGTCTTCTTCCTCCTCTATTTCGAGGCTAGCCGTAGGGTCCTACATTGTGGTGATCGCATGCTTGTGCACGTGCCTCCGCTCGATGAATGTCCTGTACTCTTCTGTGGAATGATCGTGGGTTATCGTACGCCAGTTGTTTGCGAAGTGCACCACCGCTTTGAGAACCACTGATTAAAACAGAACACAAGCCATCCAATGCCGTTTGGGCCTGACGATAAGGCGCACGCCTCTCATTCGCACACACCGTACATTCAGAGCTCCAGACCAGCTTGAACAACATACCACAGCACGTGCGCTAGGAGGATGCCTATAAACCATTTAGACGAGGGTTCAGGCGCGGGAGTCACCAAGGGCGGCAAGCTGTGTTATCCATCGTCTAGCATGCAATGTGAACGAGCTGCTCATATGGGCGTCCCAGCGGTATAGAGACATTCTGCTGATACCTATTATACGTTTTGCCGTTCTACTCGTCGAGCCGCTTGTCGGCACGACACCCGTCCAGTCCGCTTGACCCACAACACCGATTCAAAGACTAAGAGCGTGCAAACAGGACAAAGCAAAGAACAATGAGGTGCTTACCGCTACTCCAGAAGAACCAGAGCTGCTCACATTGCCCAAGTCTGGGGGCCCGAACACGAATGAGCACACACGCACAAGCATCCGGAAGCTGGAAAGGGGTTTGCGTGTTGCTGGCTTGTGAGCTCAACTCGACGGAAAGACGAATTGAAGCTCTGCAACAGCGCCAAGGCCTGCAACAACCTACGCAGTCTTCCTTGTTACACCGTCATGTACACAGAGGATATTCGAGACATCTGAGTCAGCATAGTGTTTAGCCTTCCTCGCAACCGATATACACTGATCTCAGGCGGCCACTAGACACAATTCTACTGAGGAAGCCGTGCCGCAGTGCGTGATCACCTTTCTTATCCTAGACTACCCAGTGATTTGCAGCGGCGCTTGGCACGCCAGGTCATGATACGGAAGAGCGGACAAACGGAGTCGGCGGCAGTGAAACCTCGACCAACAGGAGGAAATCAGTTTGGTTGCCAAAGCCTCCCGTCTTTGCTATGAACTGACTTTCCAACCCTCGAGGGTCGAATTTTGCGTGATGTATTAAGCGCAGTGCGACGGATTCTATGACACTCGAAACGAGGCGGCGGCACATCCTGTTCTCAGTGGCCGGCTGTACTACAGATATAGTAATTCTCTCTTCTCAGGACCGCGCGCCGATTAACTACAAGCCAATTTGCCGGCAAGCACCGCCCCCTCAGCTGGCCGGCGATCATCTTACGCAAGTGTGTCCATCCCATCGACATGCAGCGCTTTATGCAGAAGTCAAGGTGTGCATTAGTCTGTCAGTCCCTGCATACCCACAAGATGCGCAACTGAAACTCTGGATCAACGGTGTGCCCTCCACAGCTCAGGAAGCACAGAGGGTCAGGTCATGAGGCTCCAGCGGTCGCGCCCCTATCATCCGTTCCACCTCCGCTAATTGTTACGTCTCCTTGGAAATCCATACCGCTGTCGTCTGAAGGGGCTAAATCACATGAGACGTCGACGACAGCACTCGAGCCATCTAGCGACACAAGCAAGTATGGGCATATCTCTGCAATTTCCGATGCTGCATATCTCTGCAATTTCCGATGCTCTCGGTCACATTGGTCCTCGCTCTACCATTCTCGCATTAGGCTCACTGCCTCCTGAGAAGGGTGGCGCGGAATCCCCGAACACCTTGATGCTTTCATAGAACCCGAATGCTCGTAGCAGGTGACAAATGCACATGCACGAGACATTACCCACGAATTCAAAAACCGTTGCTGCGGTTCAGGAAAGGCAGGCTCCGCCTGAACGCAGAAAGTTAATCGGGAAGTACGTGAACGGCAAACACCGCTGATTTGCAATTGGTGCCATGCCAGTTGGGCAGCCGGATATGTCTTAATCCAGTATTTGAACACGCTCCAGACCATGTCTCCCACATGCAGCGCTAAGGCGCTTCTGTCAGTCTCACCCTTGCCTGCGCGGCGCAATATTCTAGGATCACAGCTCAGCCCATGACATCTCCGCTGCCTCCTCCTTCAACAAAACTACAACTACAAATTTCTGCAAAGCTCATGCAGAACCCCACTAGTCTTACAATATTGCGCACGACCTCTGGTAAGGGCAAAATGGCGCTGTCGGGATTGGAGGAGATGTGTCGCATGATAGTGTCTACACCATCACACCACCTGCACACATGTTTGGCAAATTTTACAGCCTAGAGCATTTACGTCGTGCATTCTTCCTATAGACCGTCAAATCTATCGGCGTCTATAGCTTCGCTCTGCCTCATCTGGAAGCAGGACGACCAAGGCTTTATCGACATGTTTGTCGGGTACGTCAGCTCGTCCTTTGAAACGGATGCAGAGTAATCCAAATATGAGGCAGGTGGTAGACGCCGGACCGCGCCTACTACACTTCAGGAGCCGATTTCGTTCTAGGGCAGGTGACACGATAACCCATCCTCACCTCCAACACAGCGCTGTCTTCGCACGCAGTGCCCATCGGCACTCCGTCCTAGAGCACCCCTGTGCTCCTGTATTCGGGTGCAAAAAGCCGAGTTTGTCTCAATCTCTGACATCTCTCACAGACCTCTCTTCTAGCACTTGACACTGAACAGCATAATCGTACCGATGGCTCAGTACACGCGATTCATATGTAACCGGTTTGGACGTGCCGGTGCCCTTTGTAGCAACCGATACTTTCTTCTGATACGTTTCCAGTGCTCTTATTACACACGTGCCTTACCGGTCACACCAGTCCTAAACCTTGTCCCCCATTCGAATCAGTACAGACCCAGATAATCTCCTACCTACTTCAGTAGTCGTGCTTTCGTCATTCTGCACAATGCTGACTAGAGGATTCACTCGGCCCACATTGCTACTGTGGGAAATCTGTAAGCGATCTAAGAGGGCTGCACCAGGTGACACGTCTTTGCAAAAGACAGCCCAGCGCCAAATGACAAGAAGCAGTTGATACCGCTCTGCTTATGTGAGCACCTAAATTCTCGCATGTTAAGCCCGGACAATTCCTTCCGTAGTCTTCCACATCAATGCACAGCAGTCGATAGGCGCCTGTTTTGTTCATGAAGGCGCTTTGTAAGCGGCATTACAGTTCCTTGAGCACGATAGTACGCTGGGCGCATTCCTGCTTGACGTCCTGCATCCACAGACCTTACGCGAGCGCACAGCTCACGTCAGGGACCGTGCTGACCGTGCTCTCGAGAGCAAAAAGCTGTCAGATGTCTCTTAGAATTAAACGGACGCTGCCTGCCAGGACTTTTCAAAATGTCACCTGTTTCGGTGTAGAGCCGATATCTTAGTGG
>NW_026698415.1:0-28879 GCF_030435755.1 Ochotona princeps
GCCGAGTGGTTCTTGTGGGAGAACAACTCCATTTGGCTCACTAACTTCACACACCATCAGGCTTCCAAGCAGCTCTCAAGGAAACTCAGTTTTCACACTCTATGCTTAGTGCCCTTTGAGTGCATTATCTAGGAATGAACCTGGTAGAGCATCCCACACAATCAAATGCTCCACTTGCGGGTTTCACATGCCACCAACTCCACATTCACAGGAAACTTCAGCGTCACAGCCGTTTTCAGATAGCCCTCAATGCAAAGGCTCTAGACGCAAATATTGGTGTGAGAGCTAATTCAATCAAGGAAACACTGCATGTTGGTGAAGGGCATATTGAAGAAGGATCAGCCGAGTGGTTCTTGTGGGAGAACAAGTCCATTGGGCTCACTAACTTCACACACCATCAGGCTTCCAAGCAGCTCTCAAGGAAATTCAGGTTTCACACTCTATGCTTAGTGCCCTTTGAGTGCATTATCTAGGAATGAACCTGGTAGAGCATCGCACACAAACGAATGCTCCACATGCGGGTTTCACATGCCACCAACTCCACATTCACAGGCAACTTCAGCGCCACAGCCGTTTTCAGATAGCCCTCAATGCAAAGGCTCTAGACGCAAATATTGGTGTGAGAGCTAATTCATCAAGGAAACACGGCATGTTGGTGAAGGGCATATTGAAGAAGGATCAGCCGAGTGGTTCTTGTGGGAGAACAACTCCATTTGGCTCACTAACTTCACACACCATCAGGCTTCCAAGCAGCTCTCAAGGAAACTCAGTTTTCACACTCTATGCTTAGTGCCCTTTGAGTGCCTAGGACTGAAAGGAAGCTTGGTGAGCATCCCACACAAACGAATGCTCCACTTCCGGGTGTCACATGCCACCAACTCCACATTCACAGGCAACTTCAGCACCACAGCTGTTTTCAGATAGCCCTCAATGTATAGGCTCTAGACGCAAATATTGGTGTGAAAGCTAATTCAATCAAGGAAACACTGCATGTTGGTGAAGGGCATATTGAAGAAGGATCAGCCGAGTGGTTCTTGTTTGAGAACAACTCCATTTGGCTCCCTAACTTCACACACCATCAGGCTTCCAAGCAGCTCTCAAGGAAACTCAGTTTTCACACTCTATGCTTAGTACACTTTGAGTGCATTTACTAGGAATGAACCTGGTAGAGCATCCCACACAAACGAATGCTCCACATGCGGGTTTCACATGCCACCAACTCCACATTCACAGGCAACTTCAGCGCCACAGCCGTTTTCAGATAGCCCTCAATGCAAAGGCTCTAGACGCAAATATTGGTGTGAGAGCTAATTCAATCAAGGAAACACTGCATGTTGGTGAAGGGCCTATTGAAGAAGGATCAGCGGAGTGGTTCTTGTGGGAGAACAACTCCATTTGGCTCACTAACTTCACACACCATCAGGCTTCCAAGCAGCTCTCAAGGAAACTCAGTTTTCACACTCTATGCTTAGTGCCCTTTGAATGCATTATCTAGGAAAGATCCTGGTAGAGCATCCCACACAATCAAATGCTCCACTTGCGGGTTTCACATGCCACCAACTCCACATTCACAGGAAACTTCAGCGTCACAGCCGTTTTCAGATAGCCCTCAATGCAAAGGCTCTAGACGCAAATATTGGTGTGAGAGCTAATTCAATCAAGGAAACACTGCATGTTGGTGAAGGGCATATTGAAGAAGGATCAGCCGAGTGGTTCTTGTGGGAGAACAACTCCATTTGGCTCACTAACTTCACACACCATCAGGCTTCCAAGCAACTCTCAAAAAAACTCAGTTTTCACACTCTATGCTTAGTGCCCTTTGAGTGCCTAGGACTGAAATGAAGCTTGGTGAGCATCCCACAGTAGCGAATGCTCCACATGCGGGTTTCACATGCCACCAACTCCACATTCACAGGCAACTTCAGCGCCACAGCCATTTTCGGATAACCCTCAATGCAAAGGCTCTAGACGCAAATATTGGTGTGAGAGCTAATTCAATCAAGGAAACACTGCATGTTGGTGAAGGGCATATTGAAGAAGGATCAGCCGAGTGGTTCTTGTGGGAGAACAACTCCATTTGGCTCACTAACTTCACACACCATCAGGCTTCCAAGCAGCTCTCAAGGAAATTCAGGTTCCACACTCTATGCTTAGTGCCCTTTGAGTGCATTATCTAGGAATGAACCTGGTAGAGCATCGCACACAAACGAATGCTCCACATGCGGGTTTCACATGCCACCAACTCCACATTCACAGGCAACTTCAGCGCCACAGCCGTTTTCAGATAGCCCTCAATGCAAAGGCTCTAGATGCAAATATTGGTGTGAGAGCTAATTCGATCAAGGAAACACTGCAGGTTGGTGCAGGGCATATTGAAGAAGGATCAGCCGAGTGGTTCTTGTGGGAGAACAACTCCATTTGGCTCACTAACTTCACACACCATCAGGCTTCCAAGCAGCTCTCAAGGAAACTCAGTTTTCACACTCTATGCTTAGTGCCCCTTGAATGCATTATCTAGGAAAGAACCTGGTAGAGCATCCCACACAATCGAATGCTCCACTTGCGGGTTTCACATGCCACCAACTCCACATTCACAGGCAACTTCAGCGTCACAGCCGTTTTCAGATAGCCCTCAATGCAAAGGCTCTAGACGCAAATATTGGTGTGAGAGCTAGTTCAATCAAGGAAACACTGCATGTTGGTGAAGGGCATATTGAAGAAGGATCAGCCGAGTGGTTCTTGTGGGAGAACAACTCCATTTGGCTCCCTAACTTCACACACCATCAGGCTTCCAAGCAACTCTCAAAAAAACTCAGTATTCACACTCTATGCTTAGTGCCCTTTGAGTGCCTAGGACTGAAATGAAGCTTGGTGAGCATCCCACACAAACGAATGCTCCACATGCGGGTTTCACATGCCACCAACTCCACATTCACAGGCAACTTCACCGCCACAGCCGCTTTCAGATAGCCCTCAATGCAAAGGCTCTAGACGCAAAAATTGGTGTGAGAGCTAATTCAATCAAGGAAACACTGCATGTTGGTGAAGGACATATTGAAGAAGGATTAGCCGAGTGGTTCCTGTGGGAGAACAACTCCATTTGGCTCACTAACGTCACACACCATCAGGCTTCCAAGCAGCTCTCAAGGAAACTCAGTTTTCACACTCTATGCTTAGTGCCCTTTGAGTGCATTTACTAGGAATGAACCTGGTAGAGCATCCCAAACAAACGAATGCTCCACATGCGGGTTTCACATGCCACCAACTCCACATTCACAGGCAACTTCAGCGCCACAGCCGTTTTCTGATAGCCCTCAATGCAAAGGCTCTAGACACAAATATTGGTGTGAGAGCTAATTCAATCAAGGAAACACTGCATGTTGGTGAAGGGCATATTGAAGAAGGATCAGCCGAGTGGTTCTTGTGGGAGAACAAGTCCATTTGGCTCACTAACTTCACACACCATCAGGCTTCCAAGCAGCTCTCAAGGAAACTCAGTTTTCACACTCTATGCTTAGTGCCCTTTGAATGCATTATCTAGGAATGAACCTGGTAGAGCATCCCACACAATCGAATGCTCCACTTGCGGGTTTCACATGCCACCAACTCCACATTCACAGGAAACTTCACCGCCACAGCCGCTTTCAGATAGCCCTTAATGCAAAGGTTCTAGACGCAAATATTGGTGTGAGAGCTAATTCAATCAAGGAAACACTGCATGTTGGTGAAGGGCATATTGAAGAAGGATCAGCCGAGTGGTTCTTGTGGGAGAACAAACGAATGCTCCACATGCCGGGTTCACATGCCACCAACTCCACATTCACAGGCAACGTCAGCACCACAGCTGTTTTCAGATAGCCCTCAATGTATAGGCTCTAGACGCAAATATTGGTGTGAAAGCTAATTCAATCAAGGAAACACTGCATGTTGGTGAAGGGCATATTGAAGAAGGATCAGCCGAGTGGTTCTTGTGGGAGAACAACTCCATTTGGCTCCCTAACTTCACATACCATCAGGCTTCCAAGCAACTCTCAAAAAAACTCAGTATTCACACTCTATGCTTAGTGCCCTTTGAGTGCCTAGGACTGAAATGAAGCTTGGTGAGCATCCCACACAAACGAATGCTCCACATGCGGGTTTCACATGCCACCAACTCCACATTCACAGGCAACTTCACCGCCACAGCCGCTTTCAGATAGAACTCAATGCAAAGGCTCTAGACGCAAAAATTGGTGTGAGAGCTAATTCAATCAAGGAAACACTGCATGTTGGTGAAGGACATATTGAAGAAGGATTAGCCGAGTGGTTCCTGTGGGAGAACAACTCCATTTGGCTCACTAACGTCACACACCATCAGGCTTCCAAGCAGCTCTCAAGGAAACTCAGTTTTCACACTCTATGCTTAGTGCCCTTTGAGTGCATTTACTAGGAATGAACCTGGTAGAGCATCCCAAACAAACGAATGCTCCACATGCGGGTTTCACATGCCACCAACTCCACATTCACAGGCAACTTCAGCGCCACAGCCGTTTTCAGATAGCCCTCAATGCAAAGGCTCTAGACACAAATATTGGTGTGAGAGCTAATTCAATCAAGGAAACACTGCATGTTGGTGAAGGGCATATTGAAGAAGGATCAGCCGAGTGGTTCTTGTGGGAGAACAAGTCCATTTGGCTCACTAACTTCACACACCATCAGGCTTCCAAGCAACTCTCAAAAAAACTCAGTTTTCACACTCTATGCTTAGTGCCCTTTGAGTGCCTAGGACTGAAATGAAGCTTGGTGAGCATCCCACAGTAGCGAATGCTCCACATGCGGGTTTCACATGCCACCAACTCCACATTCACAGGCAACTTCAGCGCCACAGCCATTTTCGGATAACCCTCAATGCAAAGGCTCTAGACGCAAATATTGGTGTGAGAGCTAATTCAATCAAGGAAACACTGCATGTTGGTGAAGGGCATATTGAAGAAGGATCAGCCGAGTGGTTCTTGTGGGAGAACAACTCCATTTGGCTCACTAACTTCACACACCATCAGGCTTCCAAGCAGCTCTCAAGGAAATTCAGGTTCCACACTCTATGCTTAGTGCCCTTTGAGTGCATTATCTAGGAATGAACCTGGTAGAGCATCGCACACAAACGAATGCTCCACATGCGGGTTTCACATGCCACCAACTCCACATTCACAGGCAACTTCAGCGCCACAGCCGTTTTCAGATAGCCCTCAATGCAAAGGCTCTAGATGCAAATATTGGTGTGAGAGCTAATTCGATCAAGGAAACACTGCAGGTTGGTGCAGGGCATATTGAAGAAGGATCAGCCGAGTGGTTCTTGTGGGAGAACAACTCCATTTGGCTCACTAACTTCACACACCATCAGGCTTCCAAGCAGCTCTCAAGGAAACTCAGTTTTCACACTCTATGCTTAGTGCCCCTTGAATGCATTATCTAGGAAAGAACCTGGTAGAGCATCCCACACAATCGAATGCTCCACTTGCGGGTTTCACATGCCACCAACTCCACATTCACAGGCAACTTCAGCGTCACAGCCGTTTTCAGATAGCCCTCAATGCAAAGGCTCTAGACGCAAATATTGGTGTGAGAGCTAGTTCAATCAAGGAAACACTGCATGTTGGTGAAGGGCATATTGAAGAAGGATCAGCCGAGTGGTTCTTGTGGGAGAACAACTCCATTTGGCTCCCTAACTTCACACACCATCAGGCTTCCAAGCAACTCTCAAAAAAACTCAGTATTCACACTCTATGCTTAGTGCCCTTTGAGTGCCTAGGACTGAAATGAAGCTTGGTGAGCATCCCACACAAACGAATGCTCCACATGCGGGTTTCACATGCCACCAACTCCACATTCACAGGCAACTTCACCGCCACAGCCGCTTTCAGATAGCCCTCAATGCAAAGGCTCTAGACGCAAAAATTGGTGTGAGAGCTAATTCAATCAAGGAAACACTGCATGTTGGTGAAGGACATATTGAAGAAGGATTAGCCGAGTGGTTCCTGTGGGAGAACAACTCCATTTGGCTCACTAACGTCACACACCATCAGGCTTCCAAGCAGCTCTCAAGGAAACTCAGTTTTCACACTCTATGCTTAGTGCCCTTTGAGTGCATTTACTAGGAATGAACCTGGTAGAGCATCCCAAACAAACGAATGCTCCACATGCGGGTTTCACATGCCACCAACTCCACATTCACAGGCAACTTCAGCGCCACAGCCGTTTTCTGATAGCCCTCAATGCAAAGGCTCTAGACACAAATATTGGTGTGAGAGCTAATTCAATCAAGGAAACACTGCATGTTGGTGAAGGGCATATTGAAGAAGGATCAGCCGAGTGGTTCTTGTGGGAGAACAAGTCCATTTGGCTCACTAACTTCACACACCATCAGGCTTCCAAGCAGCTCTCAAGGAAACTCAGTTTTCACACTCTATGCTTAGTGCCCTTTGAATGCATTATCTAGGAATGAACCTGGTAGAGCATCCCACACAATCGAATGCTCCACTTGCGGGTTTCACATGCCACCAACTCCACATTCACAGGAAACTTCACCGCCACAGCCGCTTTCAGATAGCCCTTAATGCAAAGGTTCTAGACGCAAATATTGGTGTGAGAGCTAATTCAATCAAGGAAACACTGCATGTTGGTGAAGGGCATATTGAAGAAGGATCAGCCGAGTGGTTCTTGTGGGAGAACAAACGAATGCTCCACATGCCGGGTTCACATGCCACCAACTCCACATTCACAGGCAACGTCAGCACCACAGCTGTTTTCAGATAGCCCTCAATGTATAGGCTCTAGACGCAAATATTGGTGTGAAAGCTAATTCAATCAAGGAAACACTGCATGTTGGTGAAGGGCATATTGAAGAAGGATCAGCCGAGTGGTTCTTGTGGGAGAACAACTCCATTTGGCTCCCTAACTTCACATACCATCAGGCTTCCAAGCAACTCTCAAAAAAACTCAGTATTCACACTCTATGCTTAGTGCCCTTTGAGTGCCTAGGACTGAAATGAAGCTTGGTGAGCATCCCACACAAACGAATGCTCCACATGCGGGTTTCACATGCCACCAACTCCACATTCACAGGCAACTTCACCGCCACAGCCGCTTTCAGATAGAACTCAATGCAAAGGCTCTAGACGCAAAAATTGGTGTGAGAGCTAATTCAATCAAGGAAACACTGCATGTTGGTGAAGGACATATTGAAGAAGGATTAGCCGAGTGGTTCCTGTGGGAGAACAACTCCATTTGGCTCACTAACGTCACACACCATCAGGCTTCCAAGCAGCTCTCAAGGAAACTCAGTTTTCACACTCTATGCTTAGTGCCCTTTGAGTGCATTTACTAGGAATGAACCTGGTAGAGCATCCCAAACAAACGAATGCTCCACATGCGGGTTTCACATGCCACCAACTCCACATTCACAGGCAACTTCAGCGCCACAGCCGTTTTCAGATAGCCCTCAATGCAAAGGCTCTAGACACAAATATTGGTGTGAGAGCTAATTCAATCAAGGAAACACTGCATGTTGGTGAAGGGCATATTGAAGAAGGATCAGCCGAGTGGTTCTTGTGGGAGAACAAGTCCATTTGGCTCACTAACTTCACACACCATCAGGCTTCCAAGCAGCTCTCAAGGAAACTCAGTTTTCACACTCTATGCTTAGTGCCCTTTGAATGCATTATCTAGGAATGAACCTGGTAGAGCATCCCACACAATCGAATGCTCCACTTGCGGGTTTCACATGCCACCAACTCCACATTCACAGGAAACTTCACCGCCACAGCCGCTTTCAGATAGCCCTTAATGCAAAGGTTCTAGACGCAAATATTGGTGTGAGAGCTAATTCAATCAAGGAAACACTGCATGTTGGTGAAGGGCATATTGAAGAAGGATCAGCCGAGTGGTTCTTGTGGGAGAACAAACGAATGCTCCACATGCCGGGTTCACATGCCACCAACTCCACATTCACAGGCAACGTCAGCACCACAGCTGTTTTCAGATAGCCCTCAATGTATAGGCTCTAGACGCAAATATTGGTGTGAAAGCTAATTCAATCAAGGAAACACTGCATGTTGGTGAAGGGCATATTGAAGAAGGATCAGCCGAGTGGTTCTTGTGGGAGAACAACTCCATTTGGCTCCCTAACTTCACACACCATCAGGCTTCCAAGCAACTCTCAAAAAAACTCAGTATTCACACTCTATGCTTAGTGCCCTTTGAGTGCCTAGGACTGAAATGAAGCTTGGTGAGCATCCCACACAAACGAATGCTCCACATGCGGGTTTCACATGCCACCAACTCCACATTCACAGGCAACTTCACCGCCACAGCCGCTTTCAGATAGCCCTCAATGCAAAGGCTCTAGACGCAAAAATTGGTGTGAGAGCTAATTCAATCAAGGAAACACTGCATGTTGGTGAAGGACATATTGAAGAAGGATTAGCCGAGTGGTTCCTGTGGGAGAACAACTCCATTTGGCTCACTAACGTCACACACCATCAGGCTTCCAAGCAGCTCTCAAGGAAACTCAGTTTTCACACTCTATGCTTAGTGCCCTTTGAGTGCATTTACTAGGAATGAACCTGGTAGAGCATCCCAAACAAACGAATGCTCCACATGCGGGTTTCACATGCCACCAACTCCACATTCACAGGCAACTTCAGCGCCACAGCCGTTTTCTGATAGCCCTCAATGCAAAGGCTCTAGACACAAATATTGGTGTGAGAGCTAATTCAATCAAGGAAACACTGCATGTTGGTGAAGGGCATATTGAAGAAGGATCAGCCGAGTGGTTCTTGTGGGAGAACAAGTCCATTTGGCTCACTAACTTCACACACCATCAGGCTTCCAAGCAGCTCTCAAGGAAACTCAGTTTTCACACTCTATGCTTAGTGCCCTTTGAATGCATTATCTAGGAATGAACCTGGTAGAGCATCCCACACAATCGAATGCTCCACTTGCGGGTTTCACATGCCACCAACTCCACATTCACAGGAAACTTCACCGCCACAGCCGCTTTCAGATAGCCCTTAATGCAAAGGTTCTAGACGCAAATATTGGTGTGAGAGCTAATTCAATCAAGGAAACACTGCATGTTGGTGAAGGGCATATTGAAGAAGGATCAGCCGAGTGGTTCTTGTGGGAGAACAAACGAATGCTCCACATGCCGGGTTCACATGCCACCAACTCCACATTCACAGGCAACGTCAGCACCACAGCTGTTTTCAGATAGCCCTCAATGTATAGGCTCTAGACGCAAATATTGGTGTGAAAGCTAATTCAATCAAGGAAACACTGCATGTTGGTGAAGGGCATATTGAAGAAGGATCAGCCGAGTGGTTCTTGTGGGAGAACAACTCCATTTGGCTCCCTAACTTCACATACCATCAGGCTTCCAAGCAACTCTCAAAAAAACTCAGTATTCACACTCTATGCTTAGTGCCCTTTGAGTGCCTAGGACTGAAATGAAGCTTGGTGAGCATCCCACACAAACGAATGCTCCACATGCGGGTTTCACATGCCACCAACTCCACATTCACAGGCAACTTCACCGCCACAGCCGCTTTCAGATAGAACTCAATGCAAAGGCTCTAGACGCAAAAATTGGTGTGAGAGCTAATTCAATCAAGGAAACACTGCATGTTGGTGAAGGACATATTGAAGAAGGATTAGCCGAGTGGTTCCTGTGGGAGAACAACTCCATTTGGCTCACTAACGTCACACACCATCAGGCTTCCAAGCAGCTCTCAAGGAAACTCAGTTTTCACACTCTATGCTTAGTGCCCTTTGAGTGCATTTACTAGGAATGAACCTGGTAGAGCATCCCAAACAAACGAATGCTCCACATGCGGGTTTCACATGCCACCAACTCCACATTCACAGGCAACTTCAGCGCCACAGCCGTTTTCAGATAGCCCTCAATGCAAAGGCTCTAGACACAAATATTGGTGTGAGAGCTAATTCAATCAAGGAAACACTGCATGTTGGTGAAGGGCATATTGAAGAAGGATCAGCCGAGTGGTTCTTGTGGGAGAACAAGTCCATTTGGCTCACTAACTTCACACACCATCAGGCTTCCAAGCAGCTCTCAAGGAAACTCAGTTTTCACACTCTATGCTTAGTGCCCTTTGAATGCATTATCTAGGAATGAACCTGGTAGAGCATCCCACACAATCGAATGCTCCACTTGCGGGTTTCACATGCCACCAACTCCACATTCACAGGAAACTTCACCGCCACAGCCGCTTTCAGATAGCCCTTAATGCAAAGGTTCTAGACGCAAATATTGGTGTGAGAGCTAATTCAATCAAGGAAACACTGCATGTTGGTGAAGGGCATATTGAAGAAGGATCAGCCGAGTGGTTCTTGTGGGAGAACAAACGAATGCTCCACATGCCGGGTTCACATGCCACCAACTCCACATTCACAGGCAACGTCAGCACCACAGCTGTTTTCAGATAGCCCTCAATGTATAGGCTCTAGACGCAAATATTGGTGTGAAAGCTAATTCAATCAAGGAAACACTGCATGTTGGTGAAGGGCATATTGAAGAAGGATCAGCCGAGTGGTTCTTGTGGGAGAACAACTCCATTTGGCTCCCTAACTTCACATACCATCAGGCTTCCAAGCAACTCTCAAAAAAACTCAGTATTCACACTCTATGCTTAGTGCCCTTTGAGTGCCTAGGACTGAAATGAAGCTTGGTGAGCATCCCACACAAACGAATGCTCCACATGCGGGTTTCACATGCCACCAACTCCACATTCACAGGCAACTTCAGCGCCACAGCCGCTTTCAGATAGCCCTCAATGCAAAGGATCTAGACGCAAAAATTGGTGTGAGAGCTAATTCAATCAAGGAAACACTGCATGTTGGTGAAGGACATATTGAAGAAGGATTAGCTGAGTGGTTCCTGTGGGAGAACAACTCCATTTGGCTCACTAACGTCACACACCATCAGGCTTCCAAGCAGCTCTCAAGGAAACTCAGTTTTCACACTCTATGCTTAGTGCCCTTTGAGTGCATTTACTAGGAATGAACCTGGTAGAGCATCCCACACAAACGAATGCTCCACATGCGGGTTTCACATGCCACCAACTCCACATTCACAGGCAACTTCAGCGCCACAGCCGTTTTCAGATAGCCCTCAATGCAAAGGCTCTAGACACAAATATTGGTGTGAGAGCTAATTCAATCAAGGAAACACTGCATGTTGGTGAAGGGCATATTGAAGAAGGATCAGCCGAGTGGTTCTTGTGGGAGAACAAGTCCATTTGGCTCACTAACTTCACACACCATCAGGCTTCCAAGTAGCTCTCAAGGAAACTCAGTTTTCACACTCTATGCTTAGTGCCCTTTGAATGCATTATCTAGGAATGAACCTGGTAGAGCATCCCACACAATCGAATGCTCCACTTGCGGGTTTCACATGCCACCAACTCCACATTCACAGGAAACTTCACCGCCACAGCCGCTTTCAGATAGCCCTTAATGCAAAGGTTCTAGACGCAAATATTGGTGTGAGAGCTAATTCAATCAAGGAAACACTGCATGTTGGTGAAGGGCATATTGAAGAAGGATCAGCCGAGTGGTTCTTGTGGGAGAACAAACGAATGCTCCACATGCCGGGTTCACATGCCACCAACTCCACATTCACAGGCAACGTCAGCACCACAGCTGTTTTCAGATAGCCCTCAATGTATAGGCTCTAGACGCAAATATTGGTGTGAAAGCTAATTCAATCAAGGAAACACTGCATGTTGGTGAAGGGCATATTGAAGAAGGATCAGCCGAGTGGTTCTTGTGGGAGAACAACTCCATTTGGCTCCCTAACTTCACATACCATCAGGCTTCCAAGCAACTCTCAAAAAAACTCAGTATTCACACTCTATGCTTAGTGCCCTTTGAGTGCCTAGGACTGAAATGAAGCTTGGTGAGCATCCCACACAAACGAATGCTCCACATGCGGGTTTCACATGCCACCAACTCCACATTCACAGGCAACTTCACCGCCACAGCCGCTTTCAGATAGCCCTCAATGCAAAGGCTCTAGACGCAAAAATTGGTGTGAGAGCTAATTCAATCAAGGAAACACTGCATGTTGGTGAAGGACATATTGAAGAAGGATTAGCTGAGTGGTTCCTGTGGGAGAACAACTCCATTTGGCTCACTAACGTCACACACCATCAGGCTTCCAAGCAGCTCTCAAGGAAACTCAGTTTTCACACTCTATGCTTAGTGCCCTTTGAGTGCATTTACTAGGAATGAACCTGGTAGAGCATCCCACACAAACGAATGCTCCACATGCGGGTTTCACATGCCACCAACTCCACATTCACAGGCAACTTCAGCGCCACAGCCGTTTTCAGATAGCCCTCAATGCAAAGGCTCTAGACACAAATATTGGTGTGAGAGCTAATTCAATCAAGGAAACACTGCATGTTGGTGAAGGGCATATTGAAGAAGGATCAGCCGAGTGGTTCTTGTGGGAGAACAAGTCCATTTGGCTCACTAACTTCACACACCATCAGGCTTCCAAGTAGCTCTCAAGGAAACTCAGTTTTCACACTCTATGCTTAGTGCCCTTTGAATGCATTATCTAGGAATGAACCTGGTAGAGCATCCCACACAATCGAATGCTCCACTTGCGGGTTTCACATGCCACCAACTCCACATTCACAGGAAACTTCACCGCCACAGCCGCTTTCAGATAGCCCTTAATGCAAAGGTTCTAGACGCAAATATTGGTGTGAGAGCTAATTCAATCAAGGAAACACTGCATGTTGGTGAAGGGCATATTGAAGAAGGATCAGCCGAGTGGTTCTTGTGGGAGAACAAACGAATGCTCCACATGCCGGGTTCACATGCCACCAACTCCACATTCACAGGCAACGTCAGCACCACAGTTGTTTTCAGATAGCCCTCAATGTATAGGCTCTAGACGCAAATATTGGTGTGAAAGCTAATTCAATCAAGGAAACACTGCATGTTGGTGAAGGGCATATTGAAGAAGGATCAGCCGAGTGGTTCTTGTGGGAGAACAACTCCATTTGGCTCATTAACGTCACACACCATCAGGCTTCCAAGCAGCTCTCAAGGAAACTCAGTTTTCACACTCTATGCTTAGTGCCCTTTGAATGCATTATCTAGGAATGAACCTGGTAGAGCATCCCACACAATCGAATGCTCCACATGCGGGTTTCACATGCCAACCACTCCACATTCACAGGCAACTTCAGCGCCACAGCTGTTTTCAGATAGCCCTCAATGCAAAGGCTCTAGACGCAAATATTGGTGTGAGAGCTAATTCGATCAAGGAAACACTGCATGTTGGTGAAGGGCATATTGAAGAAGGATCAGCCGAGTGGTTCTTGTGGGAGAACAACTCCATTTGGCTCACTAACTTCACACACCATCAGGCTTCCAAGCAGCTCTCAAGGAAACTCAGTTTTCACACTCTATGCTTAGTGCCCTTTGAATGCATTATCACGGAATGAACCTGGTAGAGCATCCCACACAAACGAATGCTCCACATGCGGGTTTCACATGCCACCAACTCCACATTCACAGGCAACTTCAGCGCCACAGCTGTTTTCAGATAGCCCTCAATGCAAAGGCTCTAGACGCAAATATTGGTGTTAGAGCTAATTCGATCAAGGAAACACTGCATGTTGGTGAAGGGCATATTGAAGAAGGATCAGCAGAGTGGTTCTTGTGGGAGAACAACTCCATTTGGCTCACTAACTTCACACACCATCAGGCTTCCAAGCAGCTCTCAAGGAAACTCAGTTTTCACACTCTATGCTTAGTGCCCTTTGAGTGCCTAGGACTGAAATGAAGCTTGGTGAGCATCCCACACAAACGAATGCTCCACATGCCGGGTTCACATGCAACCAACTCCACATTCACAGGCAACTTCAGCGCCACAGCTGTTTTCAGATAGGCCTCAATGTATAGGCTCTAGATGCAAAAATTGGTGTGAAAGCTAATTCAATCAAGGAAACACTGCATGTTGGTGAAGGGCATATTGAAGAAGGATCAGCCGAGCGGTTCTTGTGGGAGAACAACTCCATTTGGCTCACTAACTTCACACACCATCAGGCTTCCAAGCAGCTCTCAAGGAAACTCAGTTTTCACACTCTATGCTTAGTACACTTTGAGTGCATTTACTAGGAATGAACCTGGTAGAGCATCCCACACAAACGAATGCTCCACATGCGGGTTTCACATGCCACCAACTCCACATTCACAGGCAACTTCAGCGCCACAGCCATTTTCAGATAGCCCTCAATGCAAAGGCTCTAGACGCAAATTTTGTTGTGAGAGCTAATTCAATCAAGGAAACACTGCATGTTGGTGAAGGGCATGTTGAAGAAGGATCAGCCGAGTGGTTCTTGTGGGAGAACAAGTCCATTGGGCTCACTAACTTCACACACCATCAGGCTTCCAAGCAGCTCTCAAGGAAACTCAGTTTTCACACTCTATTCTTAGTGCCCTTTGAGTGCATTATCTAGGAATGAACCTGGTAGAGCATCCCACACAATCGAATGCTCCACATGCGGGTTTCACATGCCAACCACTCCACATTCACAGGCAACTTCAGCGCCACAGCTGTTTTCAGATAGCCCTCAATGCAAAGGCTCTAGACGCAAATATTGGTGTGAGAGCTAATTCGATCAAGGAAACACTGCATGTTGGTGAAGGGCATATTGAAGAAGGATCAGCCGAGTGGTTCTTGTGGGAGAACAACTCCATTGGGCTCACTAACTTCACACACCATCAGGCTTCCAAGCAGCTCTCAAGGAAACTCAGTTTTCACACTCTATGCTTAGTGCCCTTTGAGTGCCTAGGACTGAAAGGAAGCTTGGTGAGCATCTCACACAAACGAATGCTCCACATGCCGGGTTCACATGCCACCAACTCCACATTCACAGGCAACTTCAGCGCCACAGTTGTTTTCAGATAGTCCTCAATGTATAGGCTCTAGACGCAAATATTGGTGTGAGAGCTAATTCAATCAAGGAAACACTGCATGTTGGTGAAGGGCATATTGAAGAAGGATCAGCCGAGTGGTTCTTGTGGGAGAACAACTCCATTTGGCTCACTAACTTCACACACCATCAGGCTTCCAAGCAGCTCTCAAGGAAACTCAGTTTTCACACTCTATGCTTAGTACACTTTGAGTGCATTTACTAGGAATGAACCTGGTAGAGCATCCCACACAAACGAATGCTCCACATGCGGGTTTCACATGCCACCAACTCCACATTCACAGTCAACTTCAGCGCCACAGCCATTTTCAGATAGCCCTCAATGCAAAGGCTCTAGACGCAAATTTTGTTGTGAGAGCTAATTCAATCAAGGAAACACTGCATGTTGGTGAAGGGCATGTTGAAGAAGGATCAGCCGAGTGGTTCTTGTGGGAGAACAAGTCCATTGGGCTCACTAACTTCACACACCATCAGGCTTCCAAGCAGCTCTCAAGGAAACTCAGTTTTCACACTCTATTCTTAGTGCCCTTTGAGTGCATTATCTAGGAATGAACCTGGTAGAGCATCCCACACAATCGAATGCTCCACATGCGGGTTTCACATGCCAACCACTCCACATTCACAGGCAACTTCAGCGCCACAGCTGTTTTCAGATAGCCCTCAATGCAAAGGTTCTAGACGCAAATATTGGTGTGAGAGCTAATTCGATCAAGGAAACACTGCATGTTGGTGAAGGGCATATTGAAGAAGGATCAGCCGAGTGGTTCTTGTGGGAGAACAACTCCATTTGGCTCACTAACTTCACACACCATCAGGCTTCCAAGCAGCTCTCAAGGAAACTCAGTTTTCACACTCTATGCTTAGTGCCCTTTGAGTGCCTAGGACTGAAAGGAAGCTTGGTGAGCATCTCACACAAACGAATGCTCCACATGCCGGGTTCACATGCCACCAACTCCACATTCACAGGCAACTTCAGCACCACAGTTGTTTTCAGATAGTCCTCAATGTATAGGCTCTAGACGCAAATATTGGTGTGAGAGCTAATTCAATCAAGGAAACACTGCATGTTGGTGAAGGGCATATTGAAGAAGGATCAGCCGAGTGGTTCTTGTGGGAGAACAACTCCATTGGGCTCACTAACTTCACACACCATCAGGCTTCCAAGCAGCTCTCAAGGAAACTCAGTTTTCACACTCTATGCTTAGTGCCCTTTGAATGCATTATCTAGGAAAGAACCTGGTAGAGCATCCCACACAATCGAATGCTCCACTTGCGGGTTTCACATGCCACCAACTCCACATTCACAGGCAACTTCAGCGCCACAGCGGTTTTCAGATAGCCCTCAATGCAAAGGCTCTAGACGCAAATATTGGTGTGAGAACTAATTCGATCAAGGAAACACTGCATGTTGGTGAAGGGCATATTGAAGAAGGATCAGCCGAGTGGTTCTTGTGGGAGAACAAGTCCATTTGGCTCACTAACTTCACACACCATCAGGCTTCCAAGCAGCTCTCAAGGAAACTCAGTTTTCACACTCTATGCTTAGTACCCTTTGAGTGCCTAGGACTGAAATGAAGCTTGGTGAGCATCCCACACAAACGAATGCTCCACATGCCGGGTTCACATGCCACCAACTCCACATTCACAGGCAAGTTCAGCACCACAGCTGTTTTCAGATAGCCCTCAATGTATAGGCTCTAGACGCAAATATTGGTGTGACAGCTAATTCAATCAAGGAAACACTGCATGTTGGTGAAGGGCATATTGAAGAAGGATCAGCCGAGTGGTTCTTGTTTGAGAACAACTCCATTTGGCTCACTAACTTCACACACCATCAGGCTGCCAAGCAGCTCTCAAGGAAACTCAGCTTTCACACTCTATGCTTAGTGCCCTTTGAGTGCATTATCTAGGAATGATGGTGGTAGAGCATCCCACACAAACGAATGCTCCACATGCGGGTTTCACATGCCACCAACTCCACACTCACAGGCAACTTCAGCGCCACAGCCGCTTTCAGATAGCCCTCAATGCAAAGGCTCTAGACGCAAATATTGGTGTGAGAGCTAATTCAATCAAGGAAACACTGCATGTTGGTGAAGGGCATATTGAAGAAGGATCAGCCGAGTGGTTCTTGTTTGAGAACAACTCCATTTGGCTCACTAACTTCACACACCATCAGGCTTCCAAGCAGCTCTCAAGGAAACTCAGTTTTCACACTCTATGCTTAGTGCCCTTTGAGTGCCTAGGACTGAAATGAAGCTTGGTGAGCATCCCACACAAACGAATGCTCCACATGCGGGTTTCACATGCAACCAACTCCACATTCACAGGCAACTTCAGCACCACAGATGTTTTCAGATAGCCCTCAATACAAAGGCTCTAGACGCAAATATTGGTGTGAGAGCTAATTCAATCAAGGAAACACTGCATGTTGGTGAAGGGCATATTGAAGAAGGATCAGCCGAGTGGTTCTTGTGGTCTAACAAGTCCATTTGGCTCACTAACTTCACACACCATCAGGCTTCCAAGCAGCTCTCAAGGAAACTCAGTTTTCACACTCTATGCTTAGTGCCCTTTGAGTGCCTAGGACTGAAATGAAGCTTGGTGAGCATCCCACACAAACGAATGCTCCACATGCGGGTTTTACATGCCACCAACTCCACATTCACAGGCAACTTCAGCACCACAGATGTTTTCAGATAGCCCTCAATACAAAGGCTCTAGATGCAAATATTGGTGTGAGAGCTATTTCAATCAAGGAAACACTGCATGTTGGTGAAGGGCATATTGAAGAAGGATCAGCCGAGTGGTTCTTGTGGGAGAACAACTCCATTTGGCTCACTAACTTCACACACCATCAGGCTTCCAAGCAGCTCTCAAGGAAACTCAGTTTTCACACTCTATGCTTAGTGCCCTTTGAGTGCATTATCTAGGAATGAACCTGGTAGAGCATCCCACACAAACGAATGCTCCACATGCGGGTTTCACATGCCACCAACTCCACATTCACAGGCAACTTCAGCGCCACAGCCGTTTTCAGATAGCCCTCAATGCAAAGGCTCTAGACACAAATATTGGTGTGAGAGCTAATTCAATCAAGGAAACACTGCATGTTGGTGAAGGGCATATTGAAGAAGGATCAGCGGAGTGGTTCTTGTGGGAGAACAAGTCCATTGGGCTCACTAACCTCACACACCATCAGGCTTCCAAGCAGCTCTCAAGGAAACTCAGTTTTCACACTCTATGCTTAGTGCGCTTTGAGTGCATTATCAAGGAATGAACCTGGTAGAGCACCCCACACAAACGAATTCTCCACATGCGGGTTTCACATGCCACCAACTCCACATTCACAGGAAACTTCAGCGTCACAGCAATTTTCAGATAGCCCTCAATGCAAAGGCTCTAGACGCAAATTTTGTTGTGAGAGCTATTTCAATCAAGGAAACACTGCATGTTGGTGAAGGGCATATTGAAGAAGGATCAGCCGAGTGGTTCTTGTTTGAGAACAACTCCATTTGGCTCACTAACTTCACAGACCATCAGGCTTCCAAGCAGCTCTCAAGGAAACTCAGTTTTCACACTCTATGCTTAGTGCACTTTGAGTGCATTTACTAGGAATGAACCTGGTAGAGCATCCCACACAAACGAATGCTCCACATGCGGGTTTCACATGCCACCAACTCCACATTCACAGACAACTTCAGCGCCACAGCCGTTTTCAGATATCCCTCAATGCAAAGGTTCTAGACGCAAATATTGGTGTGAGAGCTAATTCAATCAAGGAAACACTGCATGTTGGTGAAGGGCATATTGAAGAAGGATCAGCCGAGTGGTTCTTGTGGGAGAACAACTCCATTTGGCTCACTAACTTCACACATTATCAGGCTTCCAAGCAGCTCTCAAGGAAACTCAGTTTTCACACTCTATTCTTAGTGCCCTTTGAGTGCCTAGGAGTGAAATGAAGCTTGGTGAGCATCCCACACAAACGAATGCTCCACATGCGGGTTTCACATGCCACCAACTCCACATTCACAGGCAACTTCAGCACCACAGCTGTTTTCAGATAGCCCTCAATGTAAAGGGTCTAGACGCAAATATTGGTGTGAAAGCTAATTCAATCAAGGAAACACTGCATGTTGGTGAAGAGCGTATTGAAGAAGGATCAGCCGAGTGGTTCTTGTGGGAGAACAACTCCATTTGGCTCACTAACTTCACACAACATCAGGCTTCCAAGCAGCTCTCAAGCAAAATCAGTTTTCACACTCTATGCTTAGTGCCCTTTGAGTGCATTATCTAGGAATGAACCTGGTAGAGCATCCCACACAAACGAATGCTCCACATGCGGGTTTCACATGCCACCAACTCCACATTCACAGGCAACTTCAGCGCCAAAGCCATTTTCAGATAGCCCTCAATGCAAAGGCTCCAGATGCAAATATTGGTGTGAGAGCTAATTCAATCAAGGAAACACTGCATGTTGGTGAAGGGCATATTGAAGAAGGATCAGCCGAGTGGTTCTTGTGGGAGAACAACTCCATTTGGCTCAATAACTTCACACACCATCAGGCTTCCAAGCAGCTCTCAAGGAAACTCAGTTTTCACACTCTATGCTTAGTGCCCTTTGAGTGCCTAGGACTGAAATGAAGCTTGGTGAGCATCCCACACAAACGAATGCTCCACATGCGGGTTTCACATGCCACCAACTCCACATTCACAGGCAAGTTCAGCGCCACAGCCGTTTTCAGATAGCCCTCAATGCAAAGGCTCTAGACGCAAATATTGGTGTGAGAGCTAATTCAATCAAGGAAACACTGCATGTTGGTGAAGGGCATATTGAAGAAGGATCAGCCGAGTGGTTCTTGTGGGAGAACAACTCCATTTGGCTCACTAACTTCACAAACCATTAGGCTTCCAAGCAGCTCTCAAGGAAACTCAGTTTTCACACTCTATGCTTAGTGCCCTTTGAGTGCATTATCTAGGAATGAACCTGGTAGAGCATCCGACACAAACGAATGCTCCACATGCGGGTTTCACATGCCACCAACTCCACATTCACAGGCAACTTCAGCGCCACAGCCGTTTTCAGATAGCCCTCAATGCAAAGGCTCTAGATGCAAATATTGGTGTGAGAGCTAATTCAATCAAGGAAACACTGCATGTTGGTGAAGGGCATATTGAAGAAGGATCAGCCGAGTGGTTCTTGTGGTCTAACAAGTCCATTGGGCTCACTAACTTCACACACCATCAGGCTTCCAAGCAGCTCTCAAGGAAACTCAGTTTTCACACTCTATGCTTAGTGCCCTTTGAGTGCCTGGGACTGAAATGAAGCTTGGTGAGCATCCCACACAAACGAATGCTCCACATGCGGGTTTCACATGCCACCAACTCCACATTCACAGGAAACTTCAGCACCACAGATGTTTTCAGATAGCCCTCAATACAAAGGCTCTAGATGCAAATATTGGTGTGAGAGCTATTTCAATCAAGGAAACACTGCATGTTGGTGAAGGGCATATTGAAGAAGGATCAGCCGAGTGGTTCTTGTGGGAGAACAACTCCATTGGGCTCACTAACTTCACACACCATCAGGCTTCCAAGCAGCTCTCAAGGAAACTCAGTTTTCACACTCTATGCTTAGTGCCCTTTGAGTTGCATTATCACGGAATGAACCTGGTAGAGCACCCCACACAAACGAATGCTCCACATGCGGGTTTCACATGCCACCAACTCCACATTCACAGGCAACTTCAGCGCCACAGCCGTTTTCAGATAGCCCTCAATGCAAAGGCTCTAGATGCAAATATTGGTGTGAGAGCTAATTCAATCAAGGAAACACTGCATGTTGGTGAAGGGCATATTGAAGAAGGATCAGCCAAGTGGTTCTTGTGGGAGAACAACTCCATTTGGCTCACTAACTTCACACAACATCAGGCTTCCAAGCAGCTCTCAAGGAAACTCAGTTTTCACACTCTATGCTTAGTGCCCTTTGAGTGCATTATCTAGGAATGAACCTGGTAGAGCATCCCACACAAACGAATGCTCCACATGCGGGTTTCACATGCCACCAACTCCACATTCACAGGCAACTTCAGCGCCACAGCCGTTTTCAGATAGCCCTCAATGCAAAGGCTCTAGACGCAAATATTGGTGTGAGAGCTAATTCAATCAAGGAAACACTGCATGTTGGTGAAGGGCATATTGAAGAAGGATCAGCCGAGTGGTTCTTGTGGGAGAACAAGTCCATTGGGCTCACTAATTTCACACACCATCAGGCTTCCAAGCAGCTCTCAAGGAAACTCAGTTTTCACACTCTATTCTTAGTGCCCTTTGAGTGCATTATCTAGGAATGAACCTGGTAGAGCATCCCACACAAACAAATGCTCCACATGCGGGTTTCACATGCCACCAACTTCACATTCACAGGTAACTTCAGCGCCACAGCCGCTTTCAGATAGCCCTCAATGCAAAGGCGCTAGACGCAAATATTGGTGTGAGAGCTAATTCAATCAAGGAAACACTGCATGTTGGTGAAGGGCATATTGAAGAAGGATCAGCCGAGTGGTTCTTGTGGGAGAACAACTCCATTTGGCTCCCTAACTTCACACACCATCAGGCTTCCAAGCAGCTTTCAAGGAAACTCAGTTTTCACACTCTATGCTTAGTGCCCTTTGAGTGCATTATCTAGGAATGAATTTGGTAGAGCATCCCACACAAACGAATGCTCCACATGCGGGTTTCACATGCCACCAACTCCACATTCACAGGCAACTTCAGCGCCACAGCCCGTTTTCAGATAGCCCTCAATGCAAAGGCTCTAGACGCAAATATTGGTGTGAGAGCTAATTCAATCAAGAAACACTGCATGTTGGTGAAGGGCATATTGAAGAAGGATCAGCCGAGTGGTCCTTGTGGGAGAACAACTCCATTTGGCTCACTAACTTCACACACCATTAGGCTTCCAAGCAGCTCTCAAGGAAACTCAGTTTTCACACTCTATGCTTAGTGCCCTTTGAGTGCATTATCTAGGAATGAACCTGGTAGAGCATCCCACACAAACGAATGCTCCACATGCGGGTTTCACATGCCGCCAACTCCACATTCACAGGCAACTTCAGCGCCACAGCCGTTTTCAGATAGCCCTCAATGCAAAGGCTCTAGATGCAAATATTGGTGTGAGAGCTAATTCAATCAAGGAAACACTGCATGTTGGTGAAGGGCATATTGAAGAAGGATCAGCCGAGTGGTTCTTGTGGTCTAACAAGTCCATTGGGCTCACTAACTTCACACACCATCAGGCTTCCAAGCAGCTCTCAAGGAAACTCAGTTTTCACACTCTATGCTTAGTGCCCTTTGAGTGCCTAGGACTGAAATGAAGCTTGGTGAGCATCCCACACAAACGAATGCTCCACATGCGGGTTTCACATGCCACCAACTCCACATTCACAGGAAACTTCAGCACCACAGATGTTTTCAGATAGCCCTCAATACAAAGGCTCTAGATGCAAATATTGGTGTGAGAGCTATTTCAATCAAGGAAACACTGCATGTTGGTGAAGGGCATATTGAAGAAGGATCAGCCGAGTGGTTCTTGTGGGAGAACAACTCCATTTGGCTCACTAACTTCACACACCATCAGGCTTCCAAGCAGCTCTCAAGGAAACTCAGTTTTCACACTCTATGCTTAGTGCCCTTTGAGTGCAGTATCTATGAATGAACCTGGTAGAGCATCCCACAGAAACGAATGCTCCACATGCGGGTTTCACATGCCACCAACTCCACATTCACAGGCAACTTCAGCGCCACAGCCGCTTTCAGATAGCCCTCAATGCAAAGGCGCTAGACGCAAATATTGGTGTGAGAGCTAATTCAATCAAGGAAACACTGCATGTTGGTGAAGGCATATTGAAGAAGGATCAGCCGAGTGGTTCTTGTGGGAGAACAACTCCATTTGGCTCCCTAACTTCACACACCATCAGGCTTCCAAGCAGCTTTCAAGGAAACTCAGTTTTCACACTCTATGCTTAGTGCCCTTTGAGTGCATTATCTAGGAATGAATTTGGTAGAGCATCCCACACAAACGAATGCTCCACATGCGGGTTTCACATGCCACCAACTCCACATTCACAGGCAACTTCAGCGCCACAGCCGTTTTCAGATAGCCCTCAATGCAAAGGCTCTAGACGCAAATATTGGTGTGTAGAGCTAATTCAATCAAGGAAACACTGCCTGTTGGTGAAGGGCATATTGAAGAAGGATCAGCCGAGTGGTCCTTGTGGGAGAACAAGTCCATTTGGCTCACTAACTTCACACAACATCAGGCTTCCAAGCAGCTCTCAAGGAAACTCAGTTTTCACACTCTATGCTTAGTGCCCTTTGAGTGCATTATCAAGGAATGAACCTGGTAGAGCATCCCACAGAAACGAATGCCTCCACATGCGGGTTTCACATGCCACCAACTCCACATTCACAGGCAACTTCAGCGCCACAGCCGTTTTCAAATAGCCCTCAATGCAAAGGCTCTAGAAGCAAATATTGGTGTGAGAGCTAATTCAATCAAGGAAACACTGCATGTTGGTGAAGGGCATATTGAAGAAGGATCAGCCGAGTGGTTCTTGTGGTCTAACAAGTCCATTGGGCTCACTAACTTCACACACCATCAGGCTTCCAAGCAGCTCTCAAGAAAACTCAGTTTTCACACTCTATGCTTAGTGTCCTTTGAGTGCATTATCTAGGAATGAATTTGGTAGAGCATCCCACACAAACGAATGCTCCACATGCGGGTTTCACATGCCACCAACTCCACATTCACAGGCAACTTCAGCGCCACAGCCGTTTTCAGATAGCCCTCAATGCAAAGGCTCTAGACGCAAATATTGGTTGTGAGAGCTAAATCAATCAAGGAAACACTGCATGTTGGTGAAGGGCATATTGAAGAAGGATCAGCCGAGTGGTCCTTGTGGGAGAACAAGTCCATTTGGCTCACTAACTTCACACACCATCAGGCTTCCAAGCAGCTCTCAAGGAAACTCAGTTTTCACACTCTATGCTTAGTGCCCTTTGAGTGCATTATCTAGGAATGAACCTGGTAGAGCATCCCACAGAAACGAATGCTCCACATGCGGGTTTCACATGCCACGAACTCCACATTCACAGGCAACTTCAGCGCCACAGCCGTTTTCAGATAGCCCTCAATGCAAAGGCTCTAGATGCAAATATTGGTGTGAGAGCTAATTCAATCAAGGAAACACTGCATGTTGGTGAAGGGCATATTGAAGAAGGATCAGCCGAGTGGTTCTTGTGGTCTAACAAGTCCATTGGGCTCACTAACTTCACACACCATCAGGCTTCCAAGCAGCTCTCAAGGAAACTCAGTTTTCACACTCTATGCTTAGTGCCCTTTGAGTGCATTATCTAGGAATGAACCTGGTAGAGCATCCCACACAAACGAAATGCTTCACATGCGGGTTTCTCATGCCACCAACTCCACATTCACAGGCAACTTCAGCGCCACAGCCCTTTTCAGATAGCCCTCAATGCAAAGGCTCTAGACGCAAATATTGGGTGTGAGAGCTAATTCAATCAAGGAAACACTGCCTGTTGGTGAAGGGCATATTGAAGAAGGATCAGCCGAGTGGTTCTTGTGGGAGAACAACTCCATTTGGCTCACTAACTTCACACACCATCAGGCTTCCAAGCAGCTCTCAAGGAAACTCAGTTTTCACACTCTATGCTTAGTGCCCTTTGAGTGCATTATCTAGGAATGAACCTGGTAGAGCATCGCACACAAACGAATGATCCACATGCGGGTTTCACATGCCACCAACTCCACATTCACAGGCAACTTCAGCGCCAAAGCCGTTTTCAGATAGCCCTCAATGCAAAGGCTCTAGATGCAAATATTGGTGTGAGAGCTAATTCAATCAAGGAAACACTGCATGTTGGTGAAGGGCATATTGAAGAAGGATCAGCCGAGTGGTTCTTGTGGTCTAACAAGTCCATTGGGCTCACTAACTTCACACACCATCAGGCTTCCAAGCAGCTCTCAAGGAAACTCAGTTTTCACACTCTATGCTTAGTGCCCTTTGAGTGCATTATCTAGGAATGAACCTGGTAGAGCATCCCACACAAACGAATGCTCCACATGCGGGTTTCACATGCCACGAACTCCACATTCACAGGCAACTTCAGCGCCACAGCCGTTTTCAGATAGCCCTCAATGCAAAGGCTCTAGATGCAAATATTGGTGTGAGAGCTAATTCAATCAAGGAAACACTGCATGTTGGTGAAGGGCATATTGAAGAAGGATCAGCCGAGTGGATCTTGTGGGAGAACAACTCCATTGGGCTCACTAACTTCACACACCATCAGGCTTCCAAGCAGCTCTCAAGGAAACTCAGTTTTCACACTCTATTCTTAGTGCCCTTTGAGTGCATTATCTAGGAATGAACCTGGTAGAGCATCCCACACAAACGAATGCTCCACATGCGGGTTTCACATGCCACCAACTCCACATTCACAGGCAACTTCAGCGCCACAGCCGTTTTTCAGATAGCCCTCAATGCAAAGGCTCTAGACGCAAATATTGGTGTGAGAGCTAATTCAATCAAGGAAACACTGCATGTTGGTGAAGGGCATATTGAAGAAGGATCAGCCGAGTGGTTCTTGTGGTCTAACAAGTCCATTGGGCTCACTAACTTCACACACCATCAGGCTTCCAAGCAGCTCTCAAGGAAACTCAGTATTCACACTCTATTCTTAGTGCCCTTTGAGTGCATTATCTAGGAATGAACCTGGTAGAGCATCCCACACAAACGAATGCTCCACATGCGGGTTTCACATGCCACCAACTCCACATTCACAGGCAACTTCAGCGCCACAGCCGTTTTCAGATAGCCCTCAATGCAAAGGCTCTAGACGCAAATATTGGTGTGAGAGCTAATTCAATCAAGGAAACACTGCATGTTGGTGAAGGGCATATTGAAGAAGGATCAGCCGAGTGGTTCTCGTGGGCGAACAACTCCATTTTGCTCACTAACTTCACACACTATCAGGCTTCCAAGCAGCTCTCAAGGAAACTCAGTTTTCACACTCTATGCTTAGTGCCCTTTGAGTGCATTATCTAGGAATGAACCTGGTAGAGCATCGCACACAAACGAATGATCCACATGCGGGTTTCACATGCCACCAACTCCACATTCACAGGCAACTTCAGCGCCATAGCCGTCTTCAGATAGCCCTCAATGCAAAGGCTCTAGACGCAAATATTGGTGTGAGAGCTAATTCAATCAAGGAAACACTGCATGTTGGTGAAGGGCATATTGAAGAAGGATCAGCTGAGTGGTTCTTGTGGGAGAACAAGTCATTGGCTCACTAACTTCACACACCATCAGGCTTCCAAGCAGCTCTCAAGGAAACTCAGTTTTCACACTCTATGCTTAGTGCCCTTTGAGTGCGTGGTGGTGGATGGTCTTGTAGAGCACTCGTTTGCTCACATGCGGGTTTCACATGCCACGGGGTTTTTATGTTTTGTGTGGGTTTTCAGGCACAGCCGTTTTTCAGATGCCCTCAATGCAAAGGCTCTAGACTGCAAATATTGGTGTGAGGAGCTAATTCAATCAAGGAAACACTGCATGTTGGTGAAGGGCAGATATTGAAGAGGATCAGCCGAGTGGTTCTTGTGGGAGAACAACTCCATTTGGCTCACTAACTTCACACACCATCAGGCTTCCAAGCAGCTCTCAAGGAAACTCAGTTTTCACACTCTATGCTTAGTGCCTTTGAGTGCATTAATTATCTAGGAATGAACCTGGTAGAGCATCCACAAACGAATGCTCCACATGCGGGTTTCACTTGCCCACCAACTCCACATTCACAGGCAACTTCAGCGTCACAGCCGTTTTTCATATAGCCCTCATTGCAAAGGCTCTAGATGCAAATATTGGTGTGAGAGCTAATTCAATCAACGAAACACTGCATGTTGGTGAAGGGCATATGAAGAAGGATCAGCCGAGTGAGTCTGGAGAAGCTGCAGCTAGCCTCGTGTGAGCATAGCTCATCAATGCAAAGTGCTAGAGCTATATTCTGGAATCAAGGAAACACAGCATGTTGGTGAAGGGCATATTGAAGATAGGATCAGCCGAGTGGTTCTTGTGGTCTACAAGTCCATTGGGCTCACTAACTTACACATCAGGCTTCCAAGCAGCTCTCAAGGAACTAGTTTTCACACTCTATGCTTAGTGACACTTTAGTGCTTAGGTGAATGAACCTGGTAGAGCATCCCACACAAACGAATGCTCCACATGCGGGTTTCACATGCCACCAACTCCACTCCATTCACAGGCAACTTCAGCGCCACAGCCGTTTTCAGATAGCCCTCAATGCAAAGGCTCTAGACGCAAATATTCGTGTGAGAGCTAATTCAATCAAGGAAACACTGCATGTTGGTGAAGGGCATATTGAAGAAGGATCAGCCGAGTGGTTCTTGTGGGAGAACAAGTCCATTGAGCTCACTAACTTCACACACCATCAGGCTTCCAAGCAGCTTTCAAGGAAACTCAGTTTTCACACTCTATGCTTAGTGCCCTTTGAGTGCATTATCTAGGAATGAACCTGGTAGAGCATCCCACACAAACGAATGCTCCACATGCGGGTTTCACATGCCACGAAACTCCACATTCACAGGCAACTTCAGCGCCACAGCCGTTTTCAGATAGCCCTCAATGCAAAGGCTCTAGACGCAAATATTCGTGTGAGAGCTAATTCAATCAAGGAAACACTGCATGTTGGTGAAGGGCATATTGAAGAAGGATCAGCCGAGTGGTTCTTGTGGTCTAACAAGTCCATTGGGCTCACTAACTTCACACACCATCAGGCTTCCAAGCAGCTTTCAAGGAAACTCAGTTTTCACACTCTATGCTTAGTGCCCTTTGAGTGCATTATCTAGGAATGAATTTGGTAGAGCATCCCACAGAAACGAATGCTCCACATGCGGGTTTCACATGCCACCAACTCCACATTCACAGGCAACTTCAGCGCCACAGCCTCTTTCAGATAGCCCTCAATGCAAAGGCTCTAGACGCAAATATTGGTGTGAGAGCTAATTCAATCAAGGAAACACTGCATGTTGGTGAAAGGGCATATTGAAGAAGGATCAGCCGAGTGGTCCTTGTGGGAGAACAACTCCATTTGGCTCACTAACTTCACACAACATCAGGCTTCCAAGCAGCTCTCAAGGAAACTCAGTTTTCACACTCTATGCTTAGTGCCCTTTGAGTGCATTATCTAGGAATGAACCTGGTAGAGCATCCCAACAGAAACGAATGCTCCACATGCGGGTTTCACATGCCACGAACTCCACATTCACAGGCAACTTCAGCGCCACAGCCGTTTTCAGATAGCCCTCAATGCAAAGGCTCTAGAAGCAAATATTGGTGTGAGAGCTAATTCAATCAAGGAAACACTGCATGTTGGTGAAGGGCATATTGAAGAAGGATCAGCCGAGTGGTTCTTGTGGGAGAACAACTCCATTGGGCTCACTAACTTCACACACCATCAGGCTTCCAAGCAGCTCTCAAGGAAACTCAGTTTTCACACTCTATGCTTAGTGCCCTTTGAGTGCATTATCTAGGAATGAACCTGGTAGAGCATCCCACACAAACGAATGCTCCACTTCCGGGTTTCACATGCCACCAACTCCACATTCACAGGCAACTTCAGCGCCACAGCCGTTTTCAGATAGCCCTCAATGCAAAGGCTCTAGACGCAAATATTGGTGTGAGAGCTAATTCAATCAAGGAAACACTGCATGTTGGTGAAGGGCATATTGAAGAAGGATCAGCTGAGTGGTTCTTGTGGGAGAACAAGTCCATTGG
>NW_026698416.1:0-33218 GCF_030435755.1 Ochotona princeps
TAATTCAATCAAGGAAACACTGCATGTTGGTGAAGGGCATATTGAAGAAGGATCAGCCGAGTGGTTCTTGTGGGAGAACAACTCCATTTGGCTCACTAACTTCACTCACCATCAGGCTTCCAAGCAGCTCTCAAGGAAACTCAGCTTTCACACTCCATGCTTAGTGCCCTTTGAGTTCCTAGGACTGAAATGAGGCTTGGTGAACATCCGTCACAAACGAATGCTCCACATGCGGGTTTCACATGCCACCAACTCCACATTCTCAGGCAACTTCAGCGCCACAGCCGTTTTCAGATAGCCCTCAATGCAAAGGCTCTAGACGCAAATATTGGTGTGAGAGCTAATTCAATCAAGGAAACACTGCATGTTGGTGAAGGGCATATTGAAGAAGGATCAGCCGAGTGGTTCTTGTGGGAGAACAACTCCATTTGGCTCACTAACTTCACACACCATCAGGCTTCCAAGCAGCTCTCAAGGAAACTCAGGTTTCACACTCTATGCTTAGTGCCCTTTGAGTGCATTATCTAGGAATGAACCTGGTAGAGCATCCCACACAAACGAATGCTCCACATGCGGGTTTCACATGCCACCAACTCCACATTCACAGGCAACTTCAGCGCCACAGCCGTTTTCAGATAGCCCTCAATGCAAAGCCTCTAGACGCAAATATTGGTGTGAGAGCTAATTCAATCAAGGAAACACTGCATGTTGGTGAAGGGCATATTGAAGAAGGATCAGCCGAGTGGTTCTTGTGGGAGAACAACTCCATTTGACTCACTAACTTCACACACCATCAGGCATTCAAGCAGCTCTCAAGGAAACTCAGCTTTCACACTCTATGCTTAGTGCCCTTTGAGTTCCTAGGACTGAAATGAGGCTTGGTGAACATCGCACACAAACGAATGCTCCACATGCGGGTTTCACATGCCACCAACTCCACATTCTCAGGCAACTTCAGCGCCACAGCCGTTTTCAGATAGCCCTCAATGCAAAGGCTCTAGACGCAAATATTGGTGTGAGAGCTAATTCAATCAAGGAAACACTGCATGTTGGTGAAGGGCATATTGAAGAAGGATCAGCAAAGTGGATCTTGTGGGAGAACAACTCCATTTGGCTCACTAACTTCACACACCATCAGGATTCCAAGCAGCTCTCAAGGAAACTCAGGTTTCACACTCTATGCTTAGTGCCCATTGTATGTCTGGGACTGAAATGAGGCTTGGTGAGCATCCCACACAAACGAAGGCTCCACATGCGGGTTTCACATGCCACCAACTCCACATTCACAGGCAACTTCAGTGCCACAGCTGTTTTCAGATAGCCCTCAATGCAAAGGCTCTAGACGCAAATATTGGTGTGAGAGCTAATTCAATCAAGGAAACACTGCATGTTGGTGAAGGGCATATTGAAGAAGGATCAGCCGAGTGGTTCTTGTGGGAGAACAACTCCATTTGACTCACTAACTTCACACACCATCAGGCTTCCAAGCAGCTCTCAAGGAAACTCAGTTTTCACACTCTATGCTTAGTGCCCTTTGAGTGCATTCTCGAGGAATGAACCTGGTAGAGCATCCCACAAAAACGAATGCTCCACATGCGGGTTTCACATGCCACCAACTCCACATTCTCAGGCAACTTCAGCGCCACAGCCGTTTTCAGATAGCCCTCAATGCAAAGGCTCTAGACGCAAATATTGGTGTGAGAGCTAATTCCATCAAGGAAACACTGCATGTTGGTGAAGGGCATATTGAAGAAGGATCAGCCGAGTGGTTCTTGTGGGAGAACAACTCCATTTGGCTCACTAACTTCACACACCATCAGGCTTCCAAGCAGCTCTCAAGGAAACTCAGTTTTCACACTCTATGCTTAGTGCCCTTTGAGTTCCTAGGACTGAAATGAACCTGGTAGAGCATCCCACACAAACGAATGCTCCACATGCGGGTTTCACATGCCACCAACTCCACATTCTCAGGCAACTTCAGCGCCACAGCCGTTTTCAGATAGCCCTCAATGCAAAGCCTCTAGACGCAAATATTGGTGTGAGAGCTAATTCAATCAAGGAAACACTGCATGTTGGTGAAGGGCATATTGAAGAAGGATCAGCCGAGTGGTTCTTGTGGGAGAACAACTCCATTTGGCTCACTAACTTCACACACCATCAGGCTTCCAAGCAGCTCTCAAGGAAACTCAGTTTCACACTCTATGCTTAGTGCCTTTGAGTGCATTATCTAGGAATGAACAAGGTAAAGCACCCCACACAAACGAATGCTCCACATGCGGGTTTCACATGCCACCAACTCCACATTCACAGGCAACTTCAGAGCCACAGCCGTTTTCAGATAGCCCTCAATGCAAAGGCTCTAGACGCAAATATTGGTGTGAGAGCTAATTCAATCAAGGAAACACTGCATGTTGGTGAACGGCATATTGAAGAAGGATCAGCAAAGTGGATCTTGTGGGAGAACAACTCCATTTGGCTCACTAACGTCACACACACCATCAGGCTTCCAAGCAGCTCTCAAGGAAACTCAGTTTTCACACTCTATGCTTAGTGCCTTTGAGTGCATTATCTAGGAATGAACCTGGTAGAGCATCCCACACAAATGAATGCTCCACATGTGGGTTTCACATGCCACCAACTCCACATTCACAGGCAACTTCAGCGCCACAGCCGTTTTCAAATAGCCCTCAATGCAAAGGCTCTAGACGCAAATATTGGTGTGAGAGCTAATTCAATCAAGGAAACACTGCATGTTGGTGAAGGGCCTATTGAAAAAGGATCAGCAAAGTGGATCTTGTGGGAGAACAACTCCATTTGCCTCACTAACTTCACACACCATCAGGCTTCCAAGCAGCTCTCAAGGAAAGTCAGTTTTCACACTCTATGCTTAGTGCCCTTTGAGTGCATTATCTAGGAATGAACCTGGTAGAGCATCCCACACAAACGAATGCTCCACATGCGGGTTTCACATGCCACCAACTCCACATTCACAGGCAACTTCAGCGCCACAGCCGTTTTCAGATAGCCCTCAATGCAAAGGCTCTAGACGCAAATATTGGTGTGAGAGCTAATTCAATCAAGGAAACACTGCATGTTGGTGAAGGGCATATTGAAGAAGGATCAGCCGAGTGGTTCTTGTGGGAGAACAACTCCATTTGGCTCACTAACGTCACACACCATCAGGCTTCCAAGCAGCTCTCAAGGAAACTCAGTTTTCACACTCTATGCTTAGTCCCCTTGAGTGCATTATCTAGGAATGAACCTGGTAGAGCATCCCACACAAACGAATGCTCCACATGCGGGTTTCACATGCCACCAACTCCACATTCACAGGCAACTTCAGCGCCACAGCCGTTTTCAGATAGCCCTCAATGCAAAGGCTCTAGACGCAAATATTGGTGTGAGAGCTAATTCAATCAAGGAAACACTGCATGTTGGTGAAGGGCATATTGAAGAAGGATCAGCCGAGTGGTTCTTGTGGGAGAACAACTCCATTTGGCTCACTAACTTCACACACCATCAGGCTTCCAAGCAGCTCTCAAGGAAACTCAGTTTTCACACTCTATGCTTAGTGCCCTTTGAGTTCCTAGGACTGAAATGAACCTGGTAGAGCATCCCACACAAACGAATGCTCCACATACGGGTTTCACATGCCACCAACTCCACATTCACAGGCAACTTCAGCGCCACAGCCGTTTTCAGATAGCCCTCAATGCAAAGGCTCTAGACGCAAATATTGGTGTGAGAGCTAATTGAATCAAGGAAACACTGCATGTTGCTGAAGGGCATATTGAAGAAGGATCAGCCGAGTGGTTCTTGTGGGAGAACAACTCCATTTGGCTCACTAACTTCACACACCATCAGGCTTCCAAGCAGCTCTCAAGGAAACTCAGTTTTCACACTCTATGCTTAGTGCCCTTTGAGTGCATTATCTAGGAATGAACCTGGTAGAGCATCCCACACAAACGAATGCTCCACATGCGGGTTTCACATGCCACCAACTCCACATTCACAGGCAACTTCAGCGCCACAGCCGTTTTCAGATAGCCCTCAATGCAAAGGCTCTAGACGCAAATATTGGTGTGAGAGCTAATTCAATCAAGGAAACACTGCATGTTGGTGAAGGGCATATTGAAGAAGGATCAGCCGAGTGGTTCTTGTGGGAGAACAACTCCATTTGGCTCACTAACTTCACACACCATCAGGCTTCCAAGCAGCTCTCAAGGAAACTCAGTTTTCACACTCTATGCTTAGTGCCCTTTGAGTGCATTATCTAGGAATGAACCTGGTAGAGCATCACACACAAACGAATGCTCCACATGCGGGTTTCACATGCCACCAACTCCACATTCACAGGCAACTTCAGCGCCACAGCCGTTTTCAAATAGCCCTCAATGCAAAGGCTCTAGACGCAAATATTGGTGTGAGAGCTAATTCAATCAAGGAAACACTGCATGTTGGTGAAGGGCATATTGAAGAAGGATCAGCCGAGTCGTTCTTGTGGGAGAACAACTTCATTTGGCTCACTAACTTCACACACCATCAGGCATTCAAGCAGCTCTCAAGGAAACTCAGCTTTCACACTCTATGCTTAGTGCCCTTTGAGTTCCTAGGACTGAAATGAGGCTTGGTGAACATCCGTCACAAACGAATGCTCCACATGCGGGTTTCACATGCCACCAACTCCACATTCTCAGGCAACTTCAGCGCCACAGCCGTTTTCAGATAGCCCTCAATGCAAAGGCTCTAGACACAAATATTGGTGTGAGAGCTAATTCAATCAAGGAAACACTGCATGTTGGTGAAGGGCATATTGAAGAAGGATCAGCCGAGTGGTTCCTTGTGGGAGAACAACTCCATTTGGCTCACTAACTTCACACACCATCAGGCTTCCAAGCAGCTCTCAACGAAACTCAGTTTTCACACTCTATGCTTAGTGTCGTTTGAGTGCATTATCTAGGAATGAACCTGGTAGAGCATCAAATACAAACGAATGCTCCACATGCGGGTTTCACATGCCACCAACTCCACATTCTCAGGAAACTTCAGCGCCACAGCCGTTTTCAGATAGCCCTCAATGCAAAGGCTCTAGACGCAAATATTGGTGTGAGAGCTAATTCAATCAAGGAAACACTGCATGTTGGTGAAGGGCATATTGAAGAAGGATCAGCCGAGTGGTTCTTGTGGGAGAACAACTCCATTTGGCTCACTAACTTCACACACCATCAGGCTTCCAAGCAGCTCTCAAGGAAACTCAGTTTTCACACTCTATGCTTAGTGCCTTTGAGTGCATTATCTAGGAATGAACCTGGTAGAGCATCACACACAAATGAATGCTCCACATGTGGGTTTCACATGCCACCAACTCCACATTCACAGGCAACTTCAGCGCCACAGCCGTTTTCAAATAGCCCTCAATGCAAAGGCTCTAGACGCAAATATTGGTGTGAGAGCTAATTCAATCAAGGAAACACTGCATGTTGGTGAAGGGCATATTGAAAAAGGATCAGCAAAGTGGATCTTGTGGGAGAACAACTCCATTTGCCTCACTAACTTCACACACCATCAGGCTTCCAAGCAGCTCTCAAGGAAACTCAGCTTTCACACTCCATGCTTAGTGACCTTTGAGTTCCTAGGACTGAAATGAGGCTTGGTGAACATCCGTCACAAACGAATGCTCCACATGCGGGTTTCACATGCCACCAACTCCACATTCTCAGGCAACTTCAGCGCCACAGCCGTTTTCAGATAGCCCTCAATGCAAAGGCTCTAGACGCAAATATTGGTGTGAGAGCTAATTCAATCAAGGAAACACTGCATGTTGGTGAAGGGCATATTGAAGAAGGATCAGCCGAGTGGTTCTTGTGGGAGAACAACTCCATTTGGCTCACTAACTTCACACACCATCAGGCTTCCAAGCAGCTCTCAAGGAAAGTCAGTTTTCACACTCTATGCTTAGTGCCCTTTGAGTGCATTATCTAGGAATGAACCTGGTAGAGCATCCCACACAAACGAATGCTCCACATGCGGGTTTCACATGCCACCAACTCCACATTCACAGGCAACTTCAGCGCCACAGCCGTTTTCAGATAGCCCTCAATGCAAAGGCTCTAGACGCAAATATTGGTGTGAAGAGCTAATTCAATCAAGGAAACACTGCATGTTGGTGAAGGGCATATTGAAGAAGGATCAGCCGAGTGGTTCTTGTGGGAGAACAACTCCATTTGGCTCACTAACTTCACACACCATCAGGCTTCCAAGCAGCTCTCAAGGAAACTCAGTTTTCACACTCTATGCTTAGTGCCCTTTGAGTGCATTATCTAGGAATGAACCTGGTAGAGCATCCCACACAAACGAATGCTCCACATGCGGGTTTCACATGCCACCAACTCCACATTCACAGGCAACTTCAGCGCCACAGCCGTTTTCAGATAGCCCTCAATGCAAAGGCTCTAGACGCAAATATTGGTGTGAGAGCTAATTCAATCAAGGAAACACTGCATGTTGCTGAAGGGCATATTGAAGAAGGATCAGCCGAGTGGTTCTTGTGGGAGAACAACTCCATTTGGCTCACTAAGTTCACACACCATCAGGCTTCCAAGCAGTTCTCAAGGAAACTCAGGTTACACACTCTATGCTTAGTGCCCTTTGAGTTCCTAGGACTGAAATGAGGCTTGGTGAGCATCCCACACAAACGAATGCTCCACATGCGGGTTTCACATGCCACCAACTCCACATTCTCAGGCAACTTCAGCGCCACAGCCGTTTTCAGATAGCCCTCAATGCAAAGGCTCTAGACGCAAATATTGGTGTGACAGCTAATTCAATCAAGGAAACACTGCATGTTGGTGAAGGGCATATTGAAGAAGGATCAGCCGAGTTGTTCTTGTGGGAGAACAACTCCATTTGGCTCACTAACTTCACACACCATCAGGCTTCCAAGCAGCTCTCAAGGAAACTCAGTTTTCACACTCTATGCTTAGTGCCCTTTGAGTGCATTATCTAGGAATGAATCTGGTAGAGAATCCCACACAAACGAATGCTCCACATGCGGGTTTCACATGCCACCAACTCCACATTCACAGGCAACTTCAGCGCCACAGCCGTTTTCAAATAGCCCTCAATGCAAAGGCTATAGACGCAAATATTGGTGTGAGAGCTAATTCAATCAAGGAAACACTGCATGTTGGTGAAGGGCATATTGAAGAAGGATCAGCCGAGTGGTTCTTGTGGGAGAACAACTCCATTTGGCTCACTAACTTCACTCACCATCAGGCTTCCAAGCAGCTCTCAAGGAAACTCAGCTTTCACACTCCATGCTTAGTGCCCTTTGAGTTCCTAGGACTGAAATGAGGCTTGGTGAACATCCGTCACAAACGAATGCTCCACATGCGGGTTTCACATGCCACCAACTCCACATTCTCAGGCAACTTCAGCGCCACAGCCGTTTTCAGATAGCCCTCAATGCAAAGGCTCTAGACGCAAATATTGGTGTGAGAGCTAATTCAATCAAGGAAACACTGCATGTTGGTGAAGGGCATATTGAAGAAGGATCAGCCGAGTGGTTCTTGTGGGAGAACAACTCCATTTGGCTCACTAACTTCACACACCATCAGGCTTCCAAGCAGCTCTCAAGGAAACTCAGGTTTCACACTCTATGCTTAGTGCCCTTTGAGTGCATTATCTAGGAATGAACCTGGTAGAGCATCCCACACAAACGAATGCTCCACATGCGGGTTTCACATGCCACCAACTCCACATTCACAGGCAACTTCAGCGCCACAGCCGTTTTCAGATAGCCCTCAATGCAAAGCCTCTAGACGCAAATATTGGTGTGAGAGCTAATTCAATCAAGGGAACACTGCATGTTGGTGAAGGGCATATTGAAGAAGGATCAGCCGAGTGGTTCTTGTGGGAGAACAACTCCATTTGACTCACTAACTTCACACACCATCAGGCATTCAAGCAGCTCTCAAGGAAACTCAGCTTTCACACTCTATGCTTAGTGCCCTTTGAGTTCCTAGGACTGAAATGAGGCTTGGTGAACATCCCACACAAACGAATGCTCCACATGCGGGTTTCACATGCCACCAACTCCACATTCTCAGGCAACTTCAGCGCCACAGCCGTTTTCAGATAGCCCTCAATGCAAAGGCTCTAGACGCAAATATTGGTGTGAGAGCTAATTCAATCAAGGAAACACTGCATGTTGGTGAAGGGCATATTGAAGAAGGATCAGCAAAGTGGATCTTGTGGGAGAACAACTCCATTTGGCTCACTAACTTCACACACCATCAGGCTTCCAAGCAGCTCTCAAGGAAACTCAGGTTTCACACTCTATGCTTAGTGTCCATTGTATGTCTGGGACTGAAATGAGGCTTGGTGAGCATCCCACACAAACGAAGGCTCCACATGCGGGTTTCACATGCCACCAACTCCACATTCACAGGCAACTTCAGCGCCACAGCTGTTTTCAGATAGCCCTCAATGCAAAGGCTCTAGACGCAAATATTGGTGTGAGAGCTAATTCAATCAAGGAAACACTGCATGTTGGTGAAGGGCATATTGAAGAAGGATCAGCCGAGTGGTTCTTGTGGGAGAACAACTCCATTTGACTCACTAACTTCACACACCATCAGGCTTCCAAGCAGCTCTCAAGGAAACTCAGTTTTCACACTCTATGCTTAGTGCCCTTTGAGTGCATTCTCGAGGAATGAACCTGGTAGAGCATCCCACACAAACGAATGCTCCACATGCGGGTTTCACATGCCACCAACTCCACATTCTCAGGCAACTTCAGCGCCACAGCCGTTTTCAGATAGCCCTCAATGCAAAGGCTCTAGACGCAAATATTGGTGTGAGAGCTAATTCCATCAAGGAAACACTGCATGTTGGTGAAGGGCATATTGAAGAAGGATCAGCCGAGTTGTTCTTGTGGGAGAACAACTCCATTTGGCTCACTAACTTCACACACCATCAGGCTTCCAAGCAGCTCTCAAGGAAACTCAGTTTTCACACTCTATGCTTAGTGCCCTTTGAGTTCCTAGGACTGAAATGAACCTGGTAGAGCATCCCACACAAACGAATGCTCCACATGCGGGTTTCACATGCCACCAACTCCACATTCTCAGGCAACTTCAGCGCCACAGCCGTTTTCAGATAGCCCTCAATGCAAAGCCTCTAGACGCAAATATTGGTGTGAGAGCTAATTCAATCAAGGAAACACTGCATGTTGGTGAAGGGCATATTGAAGAAGGATCAGCCGAGTGGTTCTTGTGGGAGAACAACTCCATTTGGCTCACTAACTTCACACACCATCAGGCTTCCAAGCAGCTCTCAAGGAAACTCAGTTTTCACACTCTATGCTTAGTGCCTTTGAGTGCATTATCTAGGAATGAACAAGGTAAAGCACCCCACACAAACGAATGCTCCACATGCGGGTTTCACATGCCACCAACTCCACATTCACAGGCAACTTCAGAGCCACAGCCGTTTTCAGATAGCCCTCAATGCAAAGGCTCTAGACGCAAATATTGGTGTGAGAGCTAATTCAATCAAGGAAACACTGCATGTTGGTGAACGGCATATTGAAGAAGGATCAGCAAAGTGGATCTTGTGGGAGAACAACTCCATTTGGCTCACTAACGTCACACACACCATCAGGCTTCCAAGCAGCTCTCAAGGAAACTCAGTTTTCACACTCTATGCTTAGTGCCTTTGAGTGCATTATCTAGGAATGAACCTGGTAGAGCATCCCACACAAATGAATGCTCCACATGTGGGTTTCACATGCCACCAACTCCACATTCACAGGCAACTTCAGCGCCACAGCCGTTTTCAAATAGCCCTCAATGCAAAGGCTCTAGACGCAAATATTGGTGTGAGAGCTGATTCAATCAAGGAAACACTGCATGTTGGTGAAGGGCATATTGAAAAAGGATCAGCAAAGTGGATCTTGTGGGAGAACAACTCCATTTGCCTCACTAACTTCACACACCATCAGGCTTCCAAGCAGCTCTCAAGGAAAGTCAGTTTTCACACTCTATGCTTAGTGCCCTTTGAGTGCATTATCTAGGAATGAACCTGGTAGAGCATCCCACACAAACGAATGCTCCACATGCGGGTTTCACATGCCACCAACTCCACATTCACAGGCAACTTCAGCGCCACAGCCGTTTTCAGATAGCCCTCAATGCAAAGGCTCTAGACGCAAATATTGGTGTGAGAGCTAATTCAATCAAGGAAACACTGCATGTTGGTGAAGGGCATATTGAAGAAGGATCAGCCGAGTGGTTCTTGTGGGAGAACAACTCCATTTGGCTCACTAACTTCACACACCATCAGGCTTCCAAGCAGCTCTCAAGGAAACTCAGTTTTCACACTCTATGCTTAGTCCCCTTGAGTGCATTATCTAGGAATGAACCTGGTAGAGCATCCCACACAAACGAATGCTCCACATGCGGGTTTCACATGCCACCAACTCCACATTCACAGGCAACTTCAGCGCCACAGCCGTTTTCAGATAGCCCTCAATGCAAAGGCTATAGACGCAAATATTGGTGTGAGAGCTAATTCAATCAAGGAAACACTGCATGTTGGTGAAGGGCATATTGAAGAAGGATCAGCCGAGTGGTTCTTGTGGGAGAACAACTCCATTTGGCTCACTAACTTCACACACCATCAGGCTTCCAAGCAGCTCTCAAGGAAACTCAGTTTTCACACTCTATGCTTAGTGCCCTTTGAGTTCCTAGGACTGAAATGAACCTGGTAGAGCATCCCACACAAACGAATGCTCCACATGCGGGTTTCACATGCCACCAACTCCACATTCTCAGGCAACTTCAGCGCCACAGCCGTTTTCAGATAGCCCTCAATGCAAAGCCTCTAGACGCAAATATTGGTGTGAGAGCTAATTCAATCAAGGAAACACTGCATGTTGGTGAAGGGCATATTGAAGAAGGATCAGCCGAGTGGTTCTTGTGGGAGAACAACTCCATTTGGCTCACTAACTTCACACACCATCAGGCTTCCAAGCAGCTCTCAAGGAAACTCAGTTTTCACACTCTATGCTTAGTGCCTTTGAGTGCATTATCTAGGAATGAACAAGGTAAAGCACCCCACACAAACGAATGCTCCACATGCGGGTTTCACATGCCACCAACTCCACATTCACAGGCAACTTCAGAGCCACAGCCGTTTTCAGATAGCCCTCAATGCAAAGGCTCTAGACGCAAATATTGGTGTGAGAGCTAATTCAATCAAGGAAACACTGCATGTTGGTGAACGGCATATTGAAGAAGGATCAGCAAAGTGGATCTTGTGGGAGAACAACTCCATTTGGCTCACTAACGTCACACACACCATCAGGCTTCCAAGCAGCTCTCAAGGAAACTCAGTTTTCACACTCTATGCTTAGTGCCTTTGAGTGCATTATCTAGGAATGAACCTGGTAGAGCATCCCACACAAATGAATGCTCCACATGTGGGTTTCACATGCCACCAACTCCACATTCACAGGCAACTTCAGCGCCACAGCCGTTTTCAAATAGCCCTCAATGCAAAGGCTCTAGACGCAAATATTGGTGTGAGAGCTGATTCAATCAAGGAAACACTGCATGTTGGTGAAGGGCATATTGAAAAAGGATCAGCAAAGTGGATCTTGTGGGAGAACAACTCCATTTGCCTCACTAACTTCACACACCATCAGGCTTCCAAGCAGCTCTCAAGGAAAGTCAGTTTTCACACTCTATGCTTAGTGCCCTTTGAGTGCATTATCTAGGAATGAACCTGGTAGAGCATCCCACACAAACGAATGCTCCACATGCGGGTTTCACATGCCACCAACTCCACATTCACAGGCAACTTCAGCGCCACAGCCGTTTTCAGATAGCCCTCAATGCAAAGGCTCTAGACGCAAATATTGGTGTGAGAGCTAATTCAATCAAGGAAACACTGCATGTTGGTGAAGGGCATATTGAAGAAGGATCAGCCGAGTGGTTCTTGTGGGAGAACAACTCCATTTGGCTCACTAACTTCACACACCATCAGGCTTCCAAGCAGCTCTCAAGGAAACTCAGTTTTCACACTCTATGCTTAGTCCCCTTGAGTGCATTATCTAGGAATGAACCTGGTAGAGCATCCCACACAAACGAATGCTCCACATGCGGGTTTCACATGCCACCAACTCCACATTCACAGGCAACTTCAGCGCCACAGCCGTTTTCAGATAGCCCTCAATGCAAAGGCTCTAGACGCAAATATTGGTGTGAGAGCTAATTCAATCAAGGAAACACTGCATGTTGGTGAAGGGCATATTGAAGAAGGATCAGCCGAGTGGTTCTTGTGGGAGAACAACTCCATTTGGCTCACTAACTTCACACACCATCAGGCTTCCAAGCAGCTCTCAAGGAAACTCAGTTTTCACACTCTATGCTTAGTGCCCTTTGAGTGCATTATCTAGGAATGAACCTGGTAGAGCATCCCACACAAACGAATGCTCCACATGCGGGTTTCACATGCCACCAACTCCACATTCTCAGGCAACTTCAGCGCCACAGCCGTTTTCAGATAGCCCTCAATGCAAAGGCTCTAGACACAAATATTGGTGTGAGAGCTAATTCAATCAAGGAAACACTGCATGTTGGTGAAGGGCATATTGAAGAAGGATCAGCCGAGTGGTTATTGTGGGAGAACAACTCCATTTGGCTCACTAACTTCACACACCATCAGGCTTCCAAGCAGCTCTCAACGAAACTCAGTTTTCACACTCTATGCTTAGTGTCGTTTGAGTGCATTATCTAGGAATGAACCTGGTAGAGCATCAAATACAAACGAATGCTCCACATGCGGGTTTCACATGCCACCAACTCCACATTCTCAGAAAACTTCAGCGCCACAGCCGTTTTCAGATAGCCCTCAATGCAAAGGCTCTAGATGCAAATATTGGTGTGAGAGCTAATTCAATCAAGGAAACACTGCATGTTGGTGAAGGGCATATTGAAGAAGGATCAGCAAAGTGGATCTTGTGGGAGAACAACTCCATTTGGCTCACTAACTTCACACACCATCAGGCTTCCAAGCAGCTCTCATTGAAACTCAGTTTTCACACTCTATGCTTAGTGCCTTTGAGTGCATTATCTAGGAATGAACCTGGTAGAGCATCCCACACAAATGAATGCTCCACATGTGGGTTTCACATGCCACCAACTCCACATTCACAGGCAACTTCAGCGCCACAGCCGTTTTCAAATAGCCCTCAATGCAAAGGCTCTAGACGCAAATATTGGTGTGAGAGCTAATTCAATCAAGGAAACACTGCATGTTGGTGAAGGGCATATTGAAGAAGGATCCTCAAAGTGGATCTTGTGGGAGAACAACTCCATTTGGCTCACTAACTTCACACACCATCAGGCTTCCAAGCAGCTCTCAAGGAAACTCAGCTTTCAGCTCCATGCTTAGTGCCCTTTGAGTTCCTAGGACTGAAATGAGGCTTGGTGAACATCCGTCACAAACGAATGCTCCACATGCGGGTTTCACATGCCACCAACTCCACATTCACAGGCAACTTCAGCGCCACAGCCGTTTTCAGATAGCCCTCAATGCAAAGGCTCTAGACGCAAATATTGGTGTGAGAGCTAATTCAATCAAGGAAACACTGCATGTTGGTGAAGGGCATATTGAAGAAGGATCAGCCGAGTGGTTCTTGTGGGAGAACAACTCCATTTGGCTCACTAACTTCACACACCATCAGGCTTCCAAGCAGCTCTCAAGGAAACTCAGTTTTCACACTCTATGCTTAGTGCCCTTTGAGTGCATTATCTAGGAATGAACCTGGTAGAGCATCCCACACAAACGAATGCTCCACATGCGGGTTTCACATGCCACCAACTCCACATTCTCAGGCAACTTCAGCGCCACAGCCGTTTTCAGATAGCCCTCAATGCAAAGCCTCTAGACGCAAATATTGGTGTGAGAGCTAATTCAATCAAGGAAACACTGCATGTTGGTGAAGGGCATATTGAAGAAGGATCAGCCGAGTGGTTCTTGTGGGAGAACAACTCCATTTGGCTCACTAACTTCACACACCATCAGGCTTCCAAGCAGCTCTCAAGGAAACTCAGTTTTCACACTCTATGCTTAGTGCCCTTTGAGTGCATTATCTAGGAATGAACCTGGTAGAGCATCCCACACAAACGAATGCTCCACATGCGGGTTTCACATGCCACCAACTCCACATTCACAGGCAGCTTCAGTGCCACAGCCGTTTTCAGGTAGCCCTCAATGCAAAGGCTCTAGAGGCAAATATTGGTGTGAGAGCTAATTCAATCAAGGAAACACTGCATGTTGGTGAAGGGCATATTGAAGAAGGATCAGCCGACTGGTTCTTGTGGGAGAACAACTCCATTTGGCTCACTAACTTCACACACCATCAGGCTTCCAAGCAGCTCTCAAGGAAACTCAGTTTTCACACTCTATGCTTAGTGCCCTTTGAGTGCATTATCTAGGAATGAACCTGGTAGAGCATCCCACACAAACGAATGCTCCACATGCGGGTTTCACATACCACCAACTCCACATTCTCAGGCAACTTCAGCGCCACAGCCGTTTTCAGATAGCCCTCAATGCAAAGGCTCTAGACGCAAATATTGGTGTGAGAGCTAATTCAATCAAGGAAACACTGCATGTTGGTGAAGGGCATATTGAAGAAGGATCAGCCGAGTGGTTCTTGTGGGAGAACAACTCCATTTGGCTCACTAACTTCACACACCATCAGGCTTCCAAGCATCTCTCAAGGAAACTCAGGTTTCATACTCTATCCTTAGTGCCCTTTGAGTGCCTAGGACTGAAATGAGGCTTGGTGAACATCCGTCACAAACGAATGCTCCACATGCGGGTTTCACATGCCACCAACTCCACATTCTCAGGCAACTTCAGCGCCACAGCCGTTTTCAGATAGCCCTCAATGCAAAGGCTCTAGATGCAAATATTGGTGTGACAGCTGATTCAATCAAGGAAACACTGCATGTTGGTGAAGGGCATATTGAAGAAGGATCAGCCGAGTGGTTCTTGTGGGAGAACAACTCCATTTGACTCACTAACTTCACACACCATCAGGCTTCCAAGCAGCTCTCAAGGAAACTCAGTTTTCACACTCTATGCTTAGTGCCCTTTGAGTGCATTATCTAGGAATGAACCTGGTAGAGCATCCCACACAAACGAATGCTCCACATGCGGGTTTCACATGCCACCAACTCCACATTCACAGGCAACTTCAGTGCCACAGCCGTTTTCAGGTAGCCCTCAATGCAAAGGCTCTAGACGCAAATATTGGTGTGAGAGCTAATTCCATCAAGGAAACACTGCATGTTGGTGAAGGGCATATTGAAGAAGGATCAGCCGAGTGGTTCTTGTGGGAGAACAACTCCATTTGGCTCACTAACTTCACACACCATCAGGCTTCCAAGCAGCTCTCAAGGAAACTCAGTTTTCACACTCTATGCTTAGTGCCCTTTGAGTTCCTAGGACTGAAATGAACCTGGTAGAGCATCCCACACAAACGAATGCTCCACATACGGGTTTCACATGCCACCAACTCCACATTCACAGGCAACTTCAGCGCCACAGCCGTTTCAGATAGCCCTCAATGCAAAGGCTCTAGACGCAAATATTGGTGTGAGAGCTAATTCAATCAAGGAAACACTGCATGTTGGTGAAGGGCATATTGAAGAAGGATCAGCCGAGTGGTTCTTGTGGGAGAACAACTCCATTTGGCTCACTAACTTCACACACCATCAGGCTTCCAAGCACTCTCAAGGAAACTCAGTTTTCACACTCTATGCTTAGTGCCCTTTGAGTGCATTATCTAGGAATGAACCTGGTAGAGCATCCCACACAAACGAATGCTCCACATGCGGGTTCCACATGCCACCAACTCCACATTCACAGGCAACTTCAGCGCCACAGCCGTTTTCAGATAGCCCTCAATGCAAAGGCTCTAGACGCAAATATTGGTGTGAGAGCTAATTCAATCAAGGAAACACTGCATGTTGGTGAAGGGTATATTGAAGAAGGATCAGCCGAGTGGTTCTTGTGGGAGAACAACTCCATTTGGCTCACTAACTTCACACACCATCAGGCTTCCAAGCAGCTCTCAAGGAAACTCAGTTTTCACACTCTATGCTTAGTGCCCTTTGAGTGCATTATCTAGGAATGAACCTGGTAGAGCATCCCACACAAACGAATGCTCCACATGCGGGTTTCACATGCCACCAACTCCACATTCACAGGCAACTTCAGCGCCACAGCCGTTTTCAGATAGCCCTCAATGCAAAGGCTCTAGACGCAAATATTGGTGTGAGAGCTAATTCAATCAAGGAAACACTGCATGTTGGTGAAGGGCATATTGAAGAAGGATCAGCCGAGTGGTTCTTGTGGGAGAACAACTCCATTTGGCTCACTAACTTCACACACCATCAGGCTTCCAAGCAGCTCTCAAGGAAACTCAGTTTTCACACTCTATGCTTAGTGCCCTTTGAGTGCATTATCTAGGAATGAACCTGGTAGAGCATCACACACAAACGAATGCTCCACATGCGGGTTTCACATGCCACCAACTCCACATTCACAGGCAACTTCAGCGCCACAGCCGTTTTCAAATAGCCCTCAATGCAAAGGCTCTAGACGCAAATATTGGTGTGAGAGCTAATTCAATCAAGGAAACACTGCATGTTGGTGAAGGGCATATTGAAGAAGGATCAGCCGAGTCGTTCTTGTGGGAGAACAACTCCATTTGACTCACTAACTTCACACACCATCAGGCATTCAAGCAGCTCTCAAGGAAACTCAGCTTTCACACTCTATGCTTAGTGCCCTTTGAGTTCCTAGGACTGAAATGAGGCTTGGTGAACATCCGTCACAAACGAATGCTCCACATGCGGGTTTCACATGCCACCAACTCCACATTCTCAGGCAACTTCAGCGCCACAGCCGTTTTCAGATAGCCCTCAATGCAAAGGCTCTAGACACAAATATTGGTGTGAGAGCTAATTCAATCAAGGAAACACTGCATGTTGGTGAAGGGCATATTGAAGAAGGATCAGCCGAGTGGTTCTTGTGGGAGAACAACTCCATTTGGCTCACTAACTTCACACACCATCAGGCTTCCAAGCAGCTCTCAACGAAACTCAGTTTTCACACTCTATGCTTAGTGTCGTTTGAGTGCATTATCTAGGAATGAACCTGGTAGAGCATCAAATACAAACGAATGCTCCACATGCGGGTTTCACATGCCACCAACTCCACATTCTCAGGAAACTTCAGCGCCACAGCCGTTTTCAGATAGCCCTCAATGCAAAGGCTCTAGATGCAAATATTGGTGTGAGAGCTAATTCAATCAAGGAAACACTGCATGTTGGTGAAGGGCATATTGAAGAAGGATCAGCAAAGTGGATCTTGTGGGAGAACAACTCCATTTGGCTCACTAACTTCACACACCATCAGGCTTCCAAGCAGCTCTCATTGAAACTCAGTTTTCACACTCTATGCTTAGTGCCTTTGAGTGCATTATCTAGGAATGAACCTGGTAGAGCATCCACACAAATGAATGCTCCACATGTGGGTTTCACATGCCACCAACTCCACATTCACAGGCAACTTCAGCGCCACAGCCGTTTTCAAATAGCCCTCAATGCAAAGGCTCTAGACGCAAATATTGGTGTGAGAGCTAATTCAATCAAGGAAACACTGCATGTTGGTGAAGGGCATATTGAAGAAGGATCCTCAAAGTGGATCTTGTGGGAGAACAACTCCATTTGGCTCACTAACTTCACACACCATCAGGCTTCCAAGCAGCTCTCAAGGAAACTCAGCTTTCAGCTCCATGCTTAGTGCCCTTTGAGTTCCTAGGACTGAAATGAGGCTTGGTGAACATCCGTCACAAACGAATGCTCCACATGCGGGTTTCACATGCCACCAACTCCACATTCTCAGGCAACTTCAGCGCCACAGCCGTTTTCAGATAGCCCTCAATGCAAAGCCTCTAGACGCAAATATTGGTGTGAGAGCTAATTCAATCAAGGAAACACTGCATGTTGGTGAAGGGCATATTGAAGAAGGATCAGCCGAGTGGTTCTTGTGGAGAACAACTCCATTTGGCTCACTAACTTCACACACCATCAGGCTTCCAAGCAGCTCTCAAGGAAACTCAGTTTTCACACTCTATGCTTAGTGCCCTTTGAGTGCATTATCTAGGAATGAACCTGGTAGAGCATCCCACACAAACGAATGCTCCACATGCGGGTTTCACATGCCACCAACTCCACATTCACAGGCAGCTTCAGTGCCACAGCCGTTTTCAGGTAGCCCTCAATGCAAAGGCTCTAGAGGCAAATATTGGTGTGAGAGCTAATTCAATCAAGGAAACACTGCATGTTGGTGAAGGGCATATTGAAGAAGGATCAGCCGAGTGGTTCTTGTGGAGAACAACTCCATTTGGCTCACTAACTTCACACACCATCAGGCTTCCAAGCAGCTCTCAAGGAAACTCAGTTTTCACACTCTATGCTTAGTGCCCTTTGAGTGCATTATCTAGGAATGAACCTGGTAGAGCATCCCACACAAACGAATGCTCCACATGCGGGTTTCACATACCACCAACTCCACATTCTCAGGCAACTTCAGCGCCACAGCCGTTTCAGATAGCCCTCAATGCAAAGGCTCTAGACGCAAATATTGGTGTGAGAGCTAATTCAATCAAGGAAACACTGCATGTTGGTGAAGGGCATATTGAAGAAGGATCAGCCGAGTGGTTCTTGTGGGAGAACAACTCCATTTGGCTCACTAACTTCACACACCATCAGGCTTCCAAGCATCTCTCAAGGAAACTCAGGTTTCATACTCTATCCTTAGTGCCCTTTGAGTGCCTAGGACTGAAATGAGGCTTGGTGAACATCCGTCACAAACGAATGCTCCACATGCGGGTTTCACATGCCACCAACTCCACATTCTCAGGCAACTTCAGCGCCACAGCCGTTTTCAGATAGCCCTCAATGCAAAGGCTCTAGATGCAAATATTGGTGTGACAGCTGATTCAATCAAGGAAACACTGCATGTTGGTGAAGGGCATATTGAAGAAGGATCAGCCGAGTGGTTCTTGTGGGAGAACAACTCCATTTGACTCACTAACTTCACACACCATCAGGCTTCCAAGCAGCTCTCAAGGAAACTCAGTTTTCACACTCTATGCTTAGTGCCCTTTGAGTGCATTATCTAGGAATGAACCTGGTAGAGCATCCCACACAAACGAATGCTCCACATGCGGGTTTCACATGCCACCAACTCCACATTCACAGGCAACTTCAGCGCCACAGCCATTTTCAGATAGCCCTCAATGCAAAGGCTCTAGACGCAAATATTGGTGTGAGAGCTAATTCCATCAAGGAAACACTGCATGTTGGTGAAGGGCATATTGAAGAAGGATCAGCCGAGTGGTTCTTGTGGGAGAACAACTCCATTTGGCTCACTAACTTCACACACCATCAGGCTTCCAAGCAGCTCTCAAGGAAACTCAGTTTTCACACTCTATGCTTAGTGCCCTTTGAGTTCCTAGGACTGAAATGAACCTGGTAGAGCATCCCACACAAACGAATGCTCCACATACGGGTTTCACATGCCACCAACTCCACATTCACAGGCAACTTCAGCGCCACAGCCGTTTTCAGATAGCCCTCAATGCAAAGGCTCTAGACGCAAATATTGGTGTGAGAGCTAATTCAATCAAGGAAACACTGCATGTTGGTGAAGGGCATATTGAAGAAGGATCAGCCGAGTGGTTCTTGTGGGAGAACAACTCCATTTGGCTCACTAACTTCACACACCATCAGGCTTCCAAGCACTCTCAAGGAAACTCAGTTTTCACACTCTATGCTTAGTGCCCTTTGAGTGCATTATCTAGGAATGAACCTGGTAGAGCATCCCACACAAACGAATGCTCCACATGCGGGTTCCACATGCCACCAACTCCACATTCACAGGCAACTTCAGCGCCACAGCCATATTCAGATAGCCCTCAATGCAAAGGCTCTAGACGCAAATATTGGTGTGAGAGCTAATTCAATCAAGGAAACACTGCATGTTGGTGAAGGGTATATTGAAGAAGGATCAGCCGAGTGGTTCTTGTGGGAGAACAACTCCATTTGGCTCACTAACTTCACACACCATCAGGCTTCCAAGCAGCTCTCAAGGAAACTCAGTTTTCACACTCTATGCTTAGTGCCCTTTGAGTGCATTATCTAGGAATGAACCTGGTAGAGCATCCCACACAAACGAATGCTCCACATGCGGGTTTCACATGCCACCAACTCCACATTCACAGGCAACTTCAGCGCCACAGCCGTTTTCAGATAGCCCTCAATGCAAAGGCTCTAGACGCAAATATTGGTGTGAGAGCTAATTCAATCAAGGAAACACTGCATGTTGGTGAAGGGCATATTGAAGAAGGATCAGCCGAGTGGTTCTTGTGGGAGAACAACTCCATTTGGCTCACTAACTTCACACACCATCAGGCTTCCAAGCAGCTCTCAAGGAAACTTAGCTTTCACACTCTATGCTTAGTGCCCCTTGAGTTCCTAGGACTGAAATGAGGATTGGTGAACATCCGTCACAAACGAATGCTCCACATGCGGGTTTCACATGCCACCAACTCCACATTCTCAGGCAACTTCAGCGCCACAGCCGTTTTCAGATAGCCCTGAATGCAAAGGCTCTAGACGCAAATATTGGTGTGAGAGCTAATTCAATCAAGGAAACACTGCATGTTGGTGAAGGGTATATTGAAGAAGGATCAGCCGAGTGGTTCTTGTGGGAGAACAACTCCATTTGGCTCACTAACTTCACACACCATCAGGCTTCCAAGCAGCTCTCAAGGAAACTCAGTTTTCACACTCTATGCTTAGTGCCCTTTGAGTGCATTATCTAGGAATGAACCTGGTAGAGCATCCCACACAAACGAATGCTCCACATGCGGGTTTCACATGCCACCAACTCCACATTCACAGGCAACTTCAGCGCCACAGCCGTTTTCAGATAGCCCTCAATGCAAAGGCTCTAGACGCAAATATTGGTGTGAGAGCTAATTCAATCAAGGAAACACTGCATGTTGGTGAAGGGCATATTGAAGAAGGATCAGCCGAGTGGTTCTTGTGGGAGAACAACTCCATTTGGCTCACTAACTTCACACACCATCAGGCTTCCAAGCAGCTCTCAAGGAAACTCAGTTTTCACACTCTATGCTTAGTGCCCTTTGAGTACATTATCTAGGAATGAACCTGGTAGAGCATCCCACACAAACGAATGCTCCACATGCGGGTTTCACATGCCACCAACTCCACATTTACAGGCAACTTCAGTGCCACAGCCGTTGTCAGATAGCCCTCAATGCAAAGGCTCTAGACGCAAATATTGGTGTGAGAGCTAATTCCATCAAGGAAACACTGCATGTTGGTGAAGGGCATATTGAAGAAGGATCAGCTGAGTGGTTCTTGTGGGAGAACAACTCCATTTGGCTCACTAACTTCACACACCATCAGGCTTCCAAGCAGCTCTCAAGGAAACTCAGTTTTCACACTCTATGCTTAGTGCCCTTTGAGTGCATTATCTAGGAATGAACCTGGTAGAGCATCCCACACAAACGAATGCTCCACATGCGTGTTTCACATGCCACCAACTCCACATTCACAGGCAACCTCAACGCCATAGCCGTTTTCAGATAGCCCTCAATGCAAAGGCTCTAGATGCAAATATTGGTGTGAGAGCTAATTCAATCAAGGAAACACTGCATGTTGGTGAAGGGCATATTGAAGAAGGATCAGCCGAGTGGTTCTTGTGGGAGAACAACTCCATTTGGCTCACTAACTTCACACACAATCAGGCTTCCAAGCAGCTCTCAAGGAAACTAAGGTTTCATACTCTATGCTTAGTGCCCCTTGAGTTCCTAGGACTGAAATGAGGCTTGGTGAACATCCGTCACAAACGAATGCTCCACATGCGGGTTTCACATGCCACCAACTCCACATTCACAGGCAACTTCAGCGCCACAGCCGTTTTCAGATAGCCCTCAATGCAAAGGCTCTAGACGCAAATATTGGTGTGAGAGCTAATTCAATCAAGGAAACACTGCATGTTGGTGAAGGGCATATTGAAGAAGGATCAGCCGAGTGGTTCTTGTGGGAGAACAACTCCATTTGGCTCACTAACTTCACACACCATCAGGCTTCCAAGCAGCTCTCAAGGAAACTCAGTTTTCACACTCTATGCTTAGTGCCCTTTGAGTACATTATCTAGGAATGAACCTGGTAGAGCATCCCACACAAACGAATGCTCCACATGCGGGTTTCACATGCCACCAACTCCACATTTACAGGCAACTTCAGTGCCACAGCCGTTTTCAGATAGCCCTCAATGCAAAGGCTCTAGACGCAAATATTGGTGTGAGAGCTAATTCCATCAAGGAAACACTGCATGTTGGTGAAGGGCATATTGAAGAAGGATCAGCCGAGTGGTTCTTGTGGGAGAACAACTCCATTTGGCTCACTAACTTCACACACCATCAGGCTTCCAAGCAGCTCTCAAGGAAACTCAGTTTTCACACTCTATGCTTAGTGCCCTTTGAGTGCATTATCTAGGAATGAACCTGGTAGAGCATCCCACAAAAACGAATGCTCCACATGCGTGTTTCACATGCCACCAACTCCACATTCACAGGCAACTTCAACGCCACAGCCGTTTTCAGATAGCCCTCAATGCAAAGGCTCTAGACACAAATATTGGTGTGAGAGCTAATTCAATCAAGGAAACACTGCATGTTGGTGAAGGGCATATTGAAGAAGGATCAGCCGAGTGGTTCTTGTGGGAGAACAACTCCATTTGGCTCACTAACTTCACACACAATCAGGCTTCCAAGCAGCTCTCAAGGAAACTAAGGTTTCATACTCTATGCTTAGTGCCCTTTGAGTTCCTAGGACTGAAATGAGGCTTGGTGAACATCCGTCACAAACGAATGCTCCACATGCGGGTTTCACATGCCACCAACTCCACATTCTCAGGCAACTTCAGCGCCACAGCCGTTTTCAGATAGCCCTCAATGCAAAGGCTCTAGACGCAAATATTGGTGTGAGAGCTGATTCAATCAAGGAAACACTGCATGTTGGTGAAGGGCATATTGAAGAAGGATCAACCGAGTGGTTCTTGTGGGAGAACAACTCCATTTGACTCACTAACTTCACACACCATCAGGCTTCCAAGCAGCTCTCAAGGAAACTCAGTTTTCACACTCTATGCTTAGTGCCCTTTGAGTGCATTATCTAGGAATGAACCTGGTGCAGCATCCCACACAAACGAATGCTCCACATGCGGGTTTCACATGCCACCAACTCCACATTCACAGGCAACTTCAGCGCCACAGCCGTTTTCAGATAGCCCTCAATGCAAAGGCTCTAGACGCAAATATTGGTGTGAGAGCTAATTCAATCAAGGAAACACTGCATGTTGGTGAAGAGCATATTGAAGAAGGATCAGCCGAGTGGTTCTTGTGGGAGAACAACGCCATTTGGCTCACTAACTTCACACACCATCAGGCTTCCAAGCAGCTCTCAAGGAAACTCAGTTTTCACACTCTATCCTTAGTGCCCTTTGAGTGCATTATCTAGGAATGAACCTGGTAGAGCATCCCACACAAACGAATGCTCCACATGCGTGTTTCACATGCCACCAACTCCACATTCTCAGGCAACTTCAGCGCCACAGCCGTTTTCAGATAGCCCTCAATGCAAAGGCTCTAGATGCAAATATTGGTGTGAGAGCTAATTCAATCAAGGAAATACTGCATGTTGGTGAAGGGCATATTGAAGAAGGATCAGCCGAGTGGTTCTTGTGGGAGAACAACTCCATTTGGCTCACTAACTTCACACACAATCAGGCTTCCAAGCAGCTCTCAAGGAAACTAAGGTTTCACACCCTATGCTTAGTGCCCTTTGAGTGCCTAGGACTGAAATGAAACTTGGCGAGGATCCCACACAAACGAATGCTCCACATGCGGGTTTCACATGCCACCAACTCCACATTCACAGGCAACTTCAGCGCCACAGCCATATTCAGATAGCCCTCAATGCAAAGGTTCTAGACGCAAATATTGGTGTGAGAGCTAATTCAATCAAGGAAACACTGCATGTTGGTGAAGGGCATATTGAAGAAGGATCAGCCGAGTGGTTCTTGTGGGAGAACAACTCCATTTGGCTCACTAACTTCACACACCATCAGGCTTCCAAGCAGCTCTCAAGGAAACTCAGTTTTCACACTCTATGCTTAGTGTCGTTTGAGTGCATTATCTAGGAATGAACCTGGTAGAGCATCCCACACAAACGAATGCTCCACATGCGGGTTTCACATGCCACCAACTCCACATTCACAGGCAACTTCAGCGCCACAGCCGTTTTCAGATAGCCCTCAATGCAAAGGCTCTAGATGCAAATATTGGTGTGAGAGCTAATTCAATCAAGGAAACACTGCATGTTGGTGAAGGGCATATTGAAGAAGGATCAGCCGAGTGGTTCTTGTGGAAGAACAACTCCATTTGGCTCACTAACTTCACACACAATCAGGCTTCCAAGCAGCTCTCAAGGAAACTCAGTTTTCACACTCTATGCTTAGTGCCCTTTGAGTGCATTATCTAGGAATGAACCTGGTAGAGCATCCCACACAAACGAATGCTCCACATGCGGGTTTCACATGCCACCAACTCCACATTCACAGGCAACTTCAGCGCCACAGCCGTTTTCAGATAGCCCTCAATGCAAAGGCTCTAGACGCAAATATTGGTGTGAGAGCTAATTCAATCAAGGAAACACTGCATGTTGGTGAAGGGCATATTGAAGAAGGATCAGCCGAGTGGTTCTTGTGGGAGAACAACTCCATTTGGCTCACTAACTTCACACACCATCAGGCTTCCAAGCAGCTCTCAAGGAAACTCAGTTTTCACACTCTATGCTTAGTGCCCTTTGAGTGCATTATCTAGGAATGAACCTGCTAGAGCATCCCACACAAACGAATGCTCCACATGCGGGTTTCACATGCCACCAACTCCACATTCTCAGGCAACTTCAGCGCCACAGCCGTTTTCAGATAGCCCTCAATGCAAAGGCTCTAGACGCAAATATTGGTGTGAGAGCTAATTCAATCAAGGAAACACTGCATGTTGGTGAAGGGCATATTGAAGAAGGATCAGTCGAGTGGTTCTTGTGGGAGAACAACTCCATTTGACTCACTAACTTCACACACAATCAGGCATTCAAGCAGCTCTCAAGGAAACTCAGCTTTCACACTCTATGCTTAGTGCCCTTTGAGTTCCTAGGACTGAAATGAGGCTTGGTGAACATCCGTCACAAACGAATGCTCCACATGCGGGTTTCACATGCCACCAACTCCACATTCTCAGGCAACTTCAGCGCCACAGCCGTTTTCAGATAGCCCTCAATGCAAAGGCTCTAGACGCAAATATTGGTTTGAGAGCTAATTCAATCAAGGAAACACTGCATGTTGGTGAAGGGCATATTGAAGAAGGATCAGCCGAGTGGTTCTTGTGGGAGAACAACTCCATTTGACTCACTAACTTCACACACCATCAGGCATTCAAGCAGCTCTCAAGGAAACTCAGTTTTCACAGTCTATGCTTAGTGCCCTTTGAGTGCATTATCTAGGAATGAACCTGGTAGAGCATCCCACACAAACGAATGCTCCACATGCGGGTTTCACATGCCACCAACTCCACATTCACAGGAAACTTCAGCGCCACAGCCGTTTTCAGATAGCCCTCAATGCAAAGGCTCTAGATGCAAATATTGGTGTGAGAGCTAATTCAATCAAGGAAACACTGCATGTTGGTGAAGGGCATATTGAAGAAGGATCAGCCGAGTGGTTCTTGTGGGAGAACAACTCCATTTGGCTCACTAACTTCACACACCATCAGGCTTCCAAGCAGCTCTCAAGGAAACTCAGTTTTCACACTCTATGCTTAGTGCCCTTTGAGTGCATTATCTAGGAATGAACCTGGTAGAGCATCCCACACAAACGAATGCTCCACATGCGGGTTTCACATGCCACCAACTCCACATTCACAGGCAACTTCAGCGCCACAGCCGTTTTCAGATAGCCCTCAATGCAAAGGCTCTAGACGCAAATATTGGTGTGAGAGCTAATTCAATCAAGGAAACACTGCATGTTGGTGAAGGGCATATTGAAGAAGGATCAGCCGAGTGGTTCTTGTGGGAGAACAACTCCATTTGGCTCACTAACTTCACACACCATCAGGCTTCCAAGCAGCTCTCAAGGAAACTCAGCTTTCACACTCTATGCTTAGTGCCCTTTGAGTTCCTAGGACTGAAATGAGGCTTGGTGAACATCCGTCACAAACGAATGCTCCACATGCGGGTTTCACATGCCACCAACTCCACATTCTCAGGCAACTTCAGCGCCACAGCCGTTTTCAGATAGCCCTCAATGCAAAGGCTCTAGACGCAAATATTGGTGTGAGAGCTAATTCAATCAAGGAAACACTGCATGTTGGTGAAGGGCATATTGAAGAAGGATCAGCCGAGTGGTTCTTGTGGGAGAACAACTCCATTTGGCTCACTAACTTCACACACCATCAGGCTTCCAAGCAGCTCTCAAGGAAACTCAGTTTTCACACTCTATGCTTAGTGCCCTTTGAGTGCATTATCTAGGAATGAACCTGCTAGAGCATCCCACACAAACGAATGCTCCACATGCGGGTTTCACATGCCACCAACTCCACATTCTCAGGCAACTTCAGCGCCACAGCCTTTTTCAGATAGCCCTCAATGCAAAGGCTCTAGACGCAAATATTGGTGTGAGAGCTAATTCAATCAAGGAAACACTGCATGTTGGTGAAGGGCATATTGAAGAAGGATCAGCCGAGTGGTATTTGTGGGAGAACAACTCCATTTGACTCACTAACTTCACACACCATCAGGCTTCCAAGCAGCTCTCAAGGAAACTCAGGTTTCATACTCTATGCTTAGTGCCCTTTGAGTTCCTAGGACTGAAATGAGGCTTGGTAAACATCCGTCACAAACGAATGCTCCACATGGCGGGTTTCACATGCCACCAACTCCACATTCTCAGGCAACTTCAGCGCTACAGCCGTTTTCAGATAGCCCTCAATGCAAAGGCTCTAGACGCAAATATTGGTGTGAGAGCTGATTCAATCAAGGAAACACTGCATCTTGGTGAAGGGCATATTGAAGAAGGATCAGCCGAGTGGTTCTTGTGGGAGAACAACTCCATTTGACTCACTAACTTCACACACCATCAGGCTTCCAAGCAGCTCTCAAGGAAACTCAGTTTCACACTCTATGCTTAGTGCCCTTTGAGTGCATTATCTAGGAATGAACCTGGTAGAGCATCCCACACAAACGAATGCTCCACATGCGGGTTTCACATGCCACCAATTCCACATTCTCAGGCAACTTCAGCGCCACTGCCGTTTTCAGATAGCCCTCAATGCAAAGGCTCTAGACGCAAATATTGGTGTGAGAGCTAATTCAATCAAGGAAACACTGCATGTTGGTGAAGGGCATATTGAAGAAGGATCAGCCGAGTGGTTCTTGTGGGAGAACAACTCCATTTGGCTCACTAACTTCACACACAATCAGGCTTCCAAGCAGCTCTCAAGGAAACTCAGTTTTCACACTCTATGCTTAGTGCCCTTTGAGTTCCTAGGACTGAAATGAGGCTTGGTGAACATCCGTCACAAACGAATGCTCCACATGCGGGTTTCACATGCCACCAACTCCACATTCACAGGCAACTTCAGTGCAACAGCCGTTTTCAGATAGCCCTCAATGCAAAGGCTCTAGACGCAAATATTGGTGTGAGAGCTAATTCAATCAAGGAAACACTGCATGTTATTGAAAGGCATATTGAAGAAGGATCAGCCGAGTGGTTCTTGTGGGAGAACAACTCCATTTGGCTCACTAACTTCACACACCATCAGGCTTCCAAGCAGCTCTCAAGGAAACTCAGTTTTCACACTCTATGCTTAGTGCCCTTTGAGTGCATTATCTAGGAATGAACCTGGTAGAGCATCCCACACAAACGAATGCTCCACATGCGGGTTTCACATGCCACCAACTCCACATTCACAGGCAACTTCAGCGCCACAGCCGTTTTCAGATAGCCCTCAATGCAAAAGCTCTAGACGCAAATATTGGTGTGAGAGATAGTTCAATCAAGGAAACACTGCATGTTGGTGAAGGGCATATTGAAGAAGGATCAGCCGAGTGGTTCTTGTGGGAGAACAACTCCATTTGGCTCACTAACTTCACACACCATCAGGCTTCCAAGCAGCTCTCAAGGAAACTCAGTTTTCACACTCTATGCTTAGTGCCCTTTGAGTGCATTATCTAGGAATGAACCTGGTAGAGCATCCCACACAAACGAATGCTCCACATGCGGGTTTCACATGCCACCAACTCCACATTCTCAGGCAACTTCAGCGCCACAGCCGTTTTCAGATAGCCCTCAATGCAAAGGCTCTAGACGCAAATATTGGTGTGAGAGCTGATTCAATCAAGGAAACACTGCATGTTGGTGAAGGGCATATTGAAGAAGGATCAGCCGAGTGGTTCTTGTGGGAGAACAACTCCATTTGACTCACTAACTTCACACACCATCAGGGCTTCCAAGCAGCTCTCAAGGAAACTCAGTTTTCACACTCTATGCTTAGTGCCCTTTGAGTGCATTATCTAGGAATGAACCTGGTAGAGCATCCCACACAAACGAATGCTCCACATGCGTGTTTCACATGCCACCAACTCCACATTCACAGGCAACTTCAGCGCCACAGCCGTTTTCAGATAGCCCTCAATGCAAAGGCTCTAGACGCAAATATTGGTGTGAGAGCTAATTCAATCAAGGAAACACTGCATGTTGGTGAAGGGCATATTGAAGAAGGATCAGCCGAGTGGTTCTTGTGGGAGAACAACTCCATTTGGCTCACTAACTTCACACACCTTCAGGCTTCCAAGCAGCTCTCAAGGAAACTCAGGTTTCATACTCTATGCTTAGTGCCCTTTGAGTTCCTAGGACTGAAATGAGGCTTGGTGAACATCCGTCACAAACGAATGCTCCACATGCGGGTTTCACATGCCACCAACTCCACATTCTCAGGCAACTTCAGCGCCACAGCCGTTTTCAGATAGCCCTCAATGCAAAGGCTCTAGACGCAAATATTGGTGTGAGAGCTAATTCAATCAAGGAAACACTGCATGTTGGTGAAGGGCATATTGAAGAAGGATCAGCCGAGTGGTTCTTGTGGAGAACAACTCCATTTGACTCACTAACTTCACACACCATCAGGCTTCCAAGCAGCTCTCAAGGAAACTCAGTTTTCACACTCTATGCTTAGTGCCCTTTGAGTGCATTATCTAGGAATGAACCTGGTAGAGCATCCCACACAAACGAATGCTCCACATGCGGGTTTCACATGCCACCAACTCCACATTCACAGGCAACTTCAGCGCCACAGCCGTTTTCAGATAGCCCTCAATGCAAAGGCTCTAGACGCAAATATTGGAGTGAGAGCTAATTCAATCAAGGAAACACTGCATGTTGGTGAAGGGCATATTGAAGAAGGATCAGTCGAGTGGTTCTTGTGGGAGAACAACTCCATTTGGCTCACTAACTTCACACACCATCAGGCTTCCAAGCAGCTCTCAAGGAAACTCAGTTTTCACACTCTATGCTTAGTGCCCTTTGAGTGCATTATCTGGGAATGAACCTGGTAGAGCATCCCACACAAACGAATGCTCCACATGCGGGTTTCACATGCCACCAACTCCACATTCACGGCAACTTCAGCGCCACAGCCGTTTTCAGATAGCCCTCAATGCAAAGGCTCTAGACGCAAATATTGGTGTGAGAGCTAATTCAATCAAGGAAACACTGCATGTTGGTGAAGGGCATATTGAAGAAGGATCAGCCGAGTGGTTCTTGTGGGAGAACAACTCCATTTGGCTCACTAACTTCACACACCATCAGGCTTCCAAGCAGCTCTCAAGGAAACTCAGCTTTCACACTCTATGCTTAGTGCCCTTTGAGTTTCTAGGACTGAAATGAGGCTTGGTGAACATCCGTCACAAACGAATGCTCCACATGCGGGTTTCACATGCCACCAACTCCACATTCTCAGGCAACTTCAGCGCCACTGCCATTTTCAGATAGCCCTCAATGCAAAGGCTCTAGACGCAAATATTGGTGTGAGAGCTGATTCAATCAAGGAAACACTGCATGTTGGTGAAGGGCATATTGAAGAAGGATCAGCCGAGTGGTTCTTGTGGGAGAACAACTCCATTTGCCTCACTAACTTCACACACCATCAGGCTTCCAAGCAGCTCTCAAGGAAACTCAGTTTTCACACTCTATGCTTAGTGCCCTTTGAGTGCATTATCTAGGAATGAACCTGGTAGAGCATCCCACACAAACGAATGCTCCACATGCGGGTTTCACATGCCACCAACTCCACATTCACAGGCAACTTCAGCGCCACAGCCGTTTTCAGATAGCCCTCAATGCAAAGGCTCTAGACGCAAATATTGGTGTGAGAGCTAATTCAATCAAGGAAACACTGCATGTTGGTGAAGGGCATATTGAAGAAGGATCAGCCGAGTGGTTCTTGTGGGAGAACAACTCCATTTGGCTCACTAACTTCACACACCATCAGGCTTCCAAGCAGCTCTCAAGGAAACTCAGTTTTCACACTCTATGCTTAGTGCCCTTTGAGTGCATTATCTAGGAATGAACCTGGTAGAGCATCCCACACAAACGAAGGCTCCACATGCGGGTTTCACATGCCACCAACTCCACATTCACAGGCAACTTCAGCGCCACAGCCGTTTTCAGATAGCCCTCAATGCAAAGCCTCTAGACGCAAATATTGGTGTGAGAGCTAATTCAATCAATGAAACACTGCATGTTGGTGAAGGGCATATTGAAGAAGGATCAGCCGAGTGGTTCTTGTGGGAGAACAACTCCATTTGGCTCACTAACTTCACACACCATCAGGCTTCCAAGCAGCTCTCAAGGAAACTCAGTTTTCACACTCTATGCTTAGTGCCCTTTGAGTTCATAGGACTGAAATGAGGCTTGGTCAACATCCGTCACAAACGAATGCTCCACATGCGGGTTTCACATGCCACCAACTCCACATTCACAGGCAACTTCAGTGCCACAGCCGTTTTCAGATAGCCCTCAATGCAAAGGCTCTAGACGCAAATATTGGTGTGAGAGCTAATTCAATCAAGGAAACACTGCATGTTATTGAAAGGCATATTGAAGAAGGATCAGCCGAGTGGTTCTTGTGGGAGAACAACTCCATTTGGCTCACTAACTTCACACACCATCAGGATTCCAAGCAGCTCTCAAGGAAACTCAGTTTTCACACTCTATGCTTAGTGCCCTTTGAGTGCATTATCTAGGAATGAACCTGGTAGAGCATCCCACACAAACGAATGCTCCACATGCGGGTTTCACATGCCACCAACTCCACATTCACAGGCAACTTCAGTGCCACAGCCGTTTTCAGATAGCCCTCAATGCAAAAGCTCTAGACGCAAATATTGGTGTGAGAGATAGTTCAATCAAGGAAACACTGCATGTTGGTGAAGGGCATATTGAAGAAGGATCAGCCGAGTGGTTCTTGTGGGAGAACAACTCCATTTGGCTCACTAACTTCACACACCATCAGGCTTCCAAGCAGCTCTCAAGGAAACTCAGCTTTCACACTCTATGCTTAGTGCCCTTTGAGTTCCTAGGACTGAAATGAGGCTTGGTGAACATCCGTCACAAACGAATGCTCCACATGCGGGTTTCACATGCCACCAACTCCACATTCTCAGGCAACTTCAGCGCCACAGCCGTTTTCAGATAGCCCTCAATGCAAAGGCTCTAGACGCAAATATTGGTATGAGAGCTGATTCAATCAAGGAAACACTGCATGTTGGTGAAGGGCATATTGAAGAAGGATCAGCCGAGTGTTTCTTGTGGGAGAACAACTGCATTTGACTCACTAACTTCACACACCATCAGACTTGAAAACAGCTCTCAAGGAAACTCAGTTTTCACACTCTATGCTTAGTGCCCTTTGAGTGCATTATCTAGGAATGAACCTGGTAGAGCATCCCACACAAACGAATGCTCCACATGCGGGTTTCACATGCCACCAACTCCACATTCTCAGGCAACTTCAGCGCCACAGCCGTTTTCAGATAGCCCTCAATGCAAAGGCTCTAGACGCAAATATTGGTGTGAGAGCTGATTCAATCAAGGAAACACTGCATGTTGGTGAAGGGCATATTGAAGAAGGATCAGCCGAGTGGTTCTTGTGGGAGAACAACTCCATTTGACTCACTAACTTCACACACCATCAGGCTTCCAAGCAGCTCTCAAGGAAACTCAGTTTTCACACTCTATGCTTAGTGCCCTTTGAGTGCATTATCTAGGAATGAACCTGGTAGAGCATCCCACACAAACGAATGCTCCACATGCGGTTTCACATGCCACCAACTCCACATTCACAGGCAACTTCAGCGCCACAGCCGTTTTCAGATAGCCCTCAATGCAAAGGCTCTAGACGCAAATATTGGTGTGAGAGCTAATTCAATCAAGGAAACACTGCATGTTGGTGAAGGGCATATTGAAGAAGGATCAGCCGAGTGGTTCTTGTGGGAGAACAACTCCATTTGGCTCACTAACTTCACACACCTTCAGGCTTCCAAGCAGCTCTCAAGGAAACTCAGGTTTCATACTCTATGCTTAGTGCCCTTTGAGTTCCTAGGACTGAAATGAGGCTTGGTGAACATCCGTCACAAACGAATGCTCCACATGCGGGTTTCACATGCCACCAACTCCACATTCTCAGGCAACTTCAGCGCCACAGCCGTTTTCAGATAGCCCTCAATGCAAAGGCTCTAGACGCAAATATTGGTGTGAGAGCTAATTCAATCAAGGAAACACTGCATGTTGGTGAAGGGCATATTGAAGAAGGATCAGCCGAGTGGTTCTTGTGGGAGAACAACTCCATTTGACTCACTAACTTCACACACCATCAGGCTTCCAAGCAGCTCTCAAGGAAACTCAGTTTTCACACTCTA